>NW_027278709.1:0-144371 GCF_030028105.1 Mobula birostris | reverse complement strand
GTACTATGTGAGGTAGTAGGGACGTGAATGTGAAAGGGATGGGTGGAAGAGAGTGTCTGGCAGATGCTCAGTACTATGTGAGGTACTGCAGTAGGGACATGAATGTGATAGGGATGGGGTGAAAGAGAGTTTCTGGACAATGCTCAGTACCATGTGAGGTAGTAGGGATGTGTATGTAAAAGGGATGGTGTGGAAGAGAATGTCTGGATGATGCTCAGTACCATCTGAGATAGTAGGGATGTGAATGTGAAAGGGATGTTGTGGAAGAGAGTGCCTGGATGAAGCTCAGTACAATGTGAGGTAGTAGGGATGTGATTGTGAAAGGGAGGGTGTGGAAAAGAGTGTCTGGATGATGCTTATTACTATGTGAGGTACTGTAGTAGGGACATGAATGTGAGAGGGATGGTGTGGAAGAGAGTTTCTGGATAATACTCAGTAGTTTGTGAGGTACTGTCGTAGGGACGTGAATGTGAAATGGACGGGGTGGAAGAGTGTGTCTGGATGATGCTCAGTACTACGTGAGCTACAGTAGTAGGGACGTGAATGTGAAAGGGACGGTGTGGAAGAGTGTGTCCGGATGATGCTCAGTACTATGTGAGGTACTGTAGTAGGGAAGTGAATGTGAAAGGGATGGTGTGGAAGAGAGTGTCTGGATGATGCTGAGTACTATGTGAGATAGTTGAGACATGAATGTGAAAGGGACGGTGTGGAAGAGAGTGTCTGGATGATGCTCAGTACTATGTGAGGTACTGTAATAGGGATGTGAGTATGAAAGGGACGGTGTGGAATAGAGTGTCTGTATGATGCTCAGTACTATGTGGGGTACTGTACCGTATTAGAGACGTAAATGTGAAAGGGATGCTGTGGAAGAGAGTGTCTGGATAATGCTCAGTACCATGTGAGGTAGTAGGGATGTGAATGTAAAAGGGATGGTGTGGAAGAGAATGTCTGGATGATGCTCAGTAGTTTGTGAGGGACTGTAGCAGGGACATGAATGTGAAAGGGATGGTGTGGAAGAGAGTGTCTGGATGATGCTCAGTACTACTTGAGGTACTGTAGTGGGGACGTGAACGTGAGTGGGACTGTGTGGAAGAGAGTGTCTGGATGATGCTCAGGACTATGTGAGGTACTGTAGTTGGGACGTGAATGTGAAAGGGACGGTGTGGAAGAGAGTGTATAGATGATGCTCAGTACCATGTGAGGTACTGCAGTAGGGACGTGAATATGAAAGGGACGGTGTGGAAGAGTGTCTGGATAATGCTCAGCACTATCTGAGATAGTAGGGACGTGAATGTGAAAGGGATGGTATGGAAGAGAATGTCTGGATGATGCTCAGTAGTTCGTGAGGTACTGTAGTAGGGACGTGAATGTGAAAGAAACGGTGTGGAAGAGAGTGTCTGAATAATGCTCAGTACTATATGAGTTACTGTAGTAGGGACGTGAATGTGAAAGGGATGGTGTGGAAGAGAGTGTCTGGATGATGCTCAGCACTATGTGAGGTAGTAGGGACGTGAATGTAAAAGGGATGGTGTGGAAGAGAATGTCTGGATGATGCTCAGTACTTTGTGAGGTACTGTAGTAAGGATGTGAATGTGAAAGGGACGGTGTGGAAGAGAGTGTCTGGATGATGCTCAGTACTTTTGTGTGGTACTGTAGTCGGGATGTGAATATGAAAGGGACGGTGTGGACGAGAGTGTCTGGATGATGCTCAGTAGTATGTGAGGTACCGTAGTAGAGACCTGAAAGTGAAAGGGACAGAGTGGAAGAGGGAGTCTGGATGATGCTCAGTACTTTGTGAGGTACTGTAATAGGGACACGAATGTGAAAGGGATGGTGTGGAAGAGAGTGTCTGGAAGATGCTCAGTACTATGTGAGGTACCGTAGTGGGGACGTGAATGTGCGAGGGATGGTGTGGAAGAGAGTTTCTGGATAATGCTCAGTACTATGTGAGGTAGTAGGGATGCGAATTTAAAAGGGATGGTGTGCAAGAGAATGTCTGGATGATGCTCAGTAGTTTGTGAGGTACTGTAGCAGGGACGTGAATGTGAGAGGGATGGTGTGGAAGAGAGTGTCTGGATGATGCTCAGTACTATGTGAGGTACTGTCGTAGGGACGTGAATGTGAGAGGGATGGTGTGGAAGAGAGTGTCTGGATGATGCTCAGTACTATGTGACGTAGTAGGCACGTGAATGTGAAAGGGACCGTGTGGAAGAGAGTCTCTGGATGATGCTCAGTACCATCTGAGATAGTAGGGATGTGAATGTGAAAGGGACGTTGTGGAAGAGAGTGCCTGGATGAAGCTCAGTACAATGTGAGGTAGTAGGGATGTGATTGTGAAAGGGAGGGTGTGGAGAAGAGTGTCTGGATGATGCTTATTACTATGTGAGGTACTGTAGTAGGGACATGAATGTGAGAGGGATGGTGTGGAAGAGAGTTTCTGGATAATACTCAGTAGTTTGTGAGGTACTGTCGTAGGGACGTGAATGTGAAATGGACGGGGTGGAAGAGTGTGTCTGGATGATGCTCAGTACTACGTGAGCTACAGTAGTAGGGACGTGAATGTGAAAGGGACGGTGTGGACGAGAGTGTCTGGATGATGCTCAGTAGTATGTGAGATAGTAGGAACGTGAATGTGAAAGGGACCGTGTGGAAGAGAGTGTCTGGATGATGCTCAGTAGTATGTGAGGTACTGTAGTAGAGACCTGAAAGTGAAAGGGACAGTGTGGAAGAGGGAGTCTGGATGATGCTCAGTACTTTGTGAGGTACTGTAATAGGGACACGAATGTGAAAGGGATGGTGTGGAAGAGAGTGTCTGGAAGATGCTCAGTACTATGTGAGGTAGTAGGGATGCGAATTTAAAAGGGATGGTGTGCAAGAGAATGTCTGGATGATGCTCAGTAGTTTGTGAGGTACTGTAGCAGGGACGTGAATGTGAAAGGGACGGTGTGGAAGAGAGTGTCTGGATGATGCTCAGTACTATGTGAGGTAGTAGGGACGTGAATGTGAAAGGGACCGGGTGGAAGAGAGTCTCTGGATGATGCTCAGTACCATCTGAGATATTAGGGACGTGAATCTGAAAGGGACGTTGTGGAAGAGAGTGCCTGGATGAAGCTCAGTACTATGTGAGGTAGTAGGGATGTGATTGGGAAAGGGACGGTGTGGAAAAGAGTGTCTGGATGATGCTTATTACTATGTGAGGTACTGTAGTAGGGACGTGAATGTGAAAGGGACAGTGTGGAAGAGAGTGTCTGTATGATACTCAGTACTATGTGAGGTACTGCAGTAGGGATGTGAATGTGAAAGGGATCGTGTGGAAGAGACTGTCTGGATGATGCTCAATTCTTTGTGAGGTACTGTAGTAAGGATGTGAATGTGAAAGGGACGGTCTGGAAGAGAGTGTCTGGATAATGCTCAGTACTATGTGAGGTACTGTCGTAGGGACGTGAATGTGAGAGGGATGGTGTGGAAGAGAGTGTCTGGATGATGCTCAGTACTATGTGAGGTAGTAGGCACGTGAATGTGAAAGGGACCGTGTGTAAGAGAGTCTCTGGATGATGCTCAGTACCATCTGAGATAGTAGGGATGTGAATGTGAAAGGGACGTTGTGGAAGAGAGTGCCTGGATGAAGCTCAGTACAATGTGAGGTAGTAGGGATGTGATTGTGAAAGGGAGGGTGTGGAAAAGAGTGTCTGGATGATGCTTATTACTATGTGAGGTACTGTAGTAGGGACATGAATGTGAGAGGGATGGTGTGGAAGAGAGTTTCTGGATAATACTCAGTAGTTTGTGAGGTACTGTCGTAGGGACGTGAATGTGAAATGGACGGGGTGGAAGAGTGTGTCTGGATGATGCTCAGTACTACGTGAGCTACAGTAGTAGGGACGTGAATGTGAAAGGGACGGTGTGGGAGAGTGTGTCTGGATGATGCTCAGTACTATGTGAGGTACTGTAGTGGGGAAGTGAATGTGAAAGGGATGGTGTGGAAGAGAGTGTCTGGATGATGCTGAGTACTATGTGAGATAGTTGAGACGTGAATGTGAAAGGGACGGTGTGGAAGAGAGTGTCTGGATGATGCTCAGTACTATGTGAGGTACTGTAATAGGGATGTGAATATGAAAGGGACGGTGTGGAATAGAGTGTCTGTATGATGCTCAGTACTATGTGGGGTACTGTATTAGAGACGTAAATGTGAAAGGGATGCTGTGGAAGAGAGTGTCTGGATAATGCTCAGTACCATGTGAGGTAGTAGGGATGTGAATGTAAAAGGGATGGTGTGGAAGAGAATGTCTGGATGATGCTCAGTAGTTTGTGAGGGACTGTAGCAGGGACATGAATGTGAAAGGGATGGTGTGGAAGAGAGTGTCTGGATGATGCTCAGTACTACTTGAGGTACTGTAGTGGGGACGTGAACGTGAGTGGGACTGTGTGGAAGAGAGTGTCTGGATGATGCTCAGGACTATGTGAGGTACTGTAGTTAGGACGTGAATGTGAAAGGGACGGTGTGGAAGAGAGTGTCTGGATGATGCTCAGTACTATGTGAGATAGTAGGGCCGTGAATGTGAAAGGGACCGTGTGGAAGAGAGTGTCTGGATGATGCTCAGTACTATGTGAGGTAGTAAGGACGTGAATGTGAAAGGGACCGTGTGGAAGAGAGTCTCTGGATGATGCTCAGTACCATCTGAGATAGTAGGGACGTGAATGTGAAAGGGACGTTGTGGAAGAGAATGCCTGGATGAAACTCAGTAGTATGTGAGGTAGTAGGGATATCATTGTGAAAGGGACGGTGTGGAAGAGAGTGTATAGATGATGCTCAGTACCATGTGAGGTACTGCAGTAGGGACGTGAATATGAAAGGGACAGTGTGGAAGAGTTTCTGGAAAATGCTCAGTACCATGTGATGTAGTAGGGACGTGAATGTAAAAGGGATGGTGTGGCAGAGAGTGTCTGGATGATGCTCAGTACTATGTGAGATAGTTGGGACGTGAATGTGAAAGGGACGGTGTGGAAGAGAGTGTCTGGATGATGCTCAGTACTATCTGAGGTACTGTAGTAGGGACGTGAATGTGAAAGGGACGGTGTGGAAGAGAGTGTCTGGATGATGCTCAGTACTATGTGAGGTAGGAGGGACGAGAATATGAAAGGGATGGTGTGGAAGAGAGTGTCTGGAAGATGCTCAGTACTATGTGAGGTAGTGTAGTAGGGACGTGAATGTGCGAGGGATGGTGTGGAAGAGAGTTTCTGGATATTGCTCAGTACTATGTGAGGTAGTAGGGACGTTAATGTAAAAGGGATGGTGTGGAAGAGAATGTCTGCATGATGCTCAGTAGTTTGTGAGGTACTGTAGTAGGGACATGAATGTGAAAGGGACCGTGTGGAAGAGAGTGTCTGGATGATGCTCAGTACTATGTGAGGTAGTAGGGACGTGAATGTAAAAGGGATGGTGTGGAAGAGAATGTCTGGATGATGCTCAGTACTTTGTGAGGTACTGTAGTAAGGATGTGAACGTGAAAGGGACGGTGTGGAAGAGAGTGTCTGGATGATGCTCAGTACTTTGTGTGGTACTGTAGTCGGGATGTGAATATGAAAGGGACGGTGTGGACGAGAGTGTCTGGATGATGCTCAGTAGTATGTGAGGTACTGTAGTAGAGACCTGAAAGTGAAAGGGACAGAGTGGAAGAGGGAGTCTGGATGATGCTCAGTACTTTGTGAGGTACTGTAATAGGGACACGAATGTGAAAGGGATGGTGTGGAAGAGAGTGTCTGGAAGATGCTCAGTACTATGTGAGGTACCGTAGTGGGGACGTGAATGTGCGAGGGATGGTGTGGAAGAGAGTTTCTGGATAATGCTCAGTACTATGTGAGGTAGTAGGGATGCGAATTTAAAAGGGATGGTGTGCAAGAGAATGTCTGGATGATGCTCAGTAGTTTGTGAGGTACTGTAGCAGGGACGTGAATGTGAAAGGGACGGTGTGGAAGAGAGTGTCTGGATGATGCTCAGTACTATGTGAGGTAGTAGGGACGTGAATGTGAAAGGGACCGGGTGGAAGAGAGTCTCTGGATGATGCTCAGTACCATCTGAGATATTAGGGACGTGAATGTGAAAGGGACGTTGTGGAAGAGAATGCCTGGATGAAGCTCAGTAGTATGTGAGGTAGTAGGGATGTGATTGGGAAAGGGACGGTGTAGAAAAGAGTGTCTGGATGATGCTTATTACTATGTGAGGTACTGTAGTAGGGACGTGAATGTGAAAGGGACAGTGTGGAAGAGAGTGTCTGTATGATACTCAGTACTATGTGAGGTACTGCAGTAGGGATGTGAATGTGAAAGGGATCGTGTGGAAGAGACTGTCTGGATGATGCTCAATTCTTTGTGAGGTACTGTAGTAAGGATGTGAATGTGAAAGGGACGGTCTGGAAGAGAGTGTCTGGATAATGCTCAGTACTATGTGAGGTACTGTCGTAGGGACGTGAATGTGAGAGGGATGGTGTGGAAGAGAGTGTCTGGATGATGCTCAGTACTATGTGAGGTAGTAGGCACGTGAATGTGAAAGGGACCGTGTGGAAGAGAGTCTCTGGATGATGCTCAGTACCATCTGAGATAGTAGGGATGTGAATGTGAAAGGGACGTTGTGGAAGAGAGTGCCTGGATGAAGCTCAGTACAATGTGAGGTAGTAGGGATGTGATTGTGAAAGGGAGGGTGTGGAAAAGAGTGTCTGGATGATGCTTATTACTATGTGAGGTACTGTAGTAGGGACATGAATGTGAGAGGGATGGTGTGGAAGAGAGTTTCTGGATAATACTCAGTAGTTTGTGAGGTACTGTCGTAGGGACGTGAATGTGAAATGGACGGGGTGGAAGAGTGTGTCTGGATGATGCTCAGTACTACGTGAGCTACAGTAGTAGGGACGTGAATGTGAAAGGGACGGTGTGGACGAGAGTGTCTGGATGATGCTCAGTAGTATGTGAGATAGTAGGAACGTGAATGTGAAAGGGACCGTGTGGAAGAGAGTGTCTGGATGATGCTCAGTAGTATGTGAGGTACTGTAGTAGAGACCTGAAAGTGAAAGGGACAGTGTGGAAGAGGGAGTCTGGATGATGCTCAGTACTTTGTGAGGTACTGTAATAGGGACACGAATGTGAAAGGGATGGTGTGGAAGAGAGTGTCTGGAAGATGCTCAGTACTATGTGAGGTAGTAGGGATGCGAATTTAAAAGGGATGGTGTGCAAGAGAATGTCTGGATGATGCTCAGTAGTTTGTGAGGTACTGTAGCAGGGACGTGAATGTGAAAGGGACGGTGTGGAAGAGAGTGTCTGGATGATGCTCAGTACTATGTGAGGTAGTAGGGACGTGAATGTGAAAGGGACCGGGTGGAAGAGAGTCTCTGGATGATGCTCAGTACCATCTGAGATATTAGGGACGTGAATGTGAAAGGGACGTTGTGGAAGAGAGTGCCTGGATGAAGCTCAGTACTATGTGAGGTAGTAGGGATGTGATTGGGAAAGGGACGGTGTGGAAAAGAGTGTCTGGATGATGCTTATTACTATGTGAGGTACTGCAGTAGGGATGTGAATGTGAAAGGGATCGTGTGGAAGAGACTGTCTGGATGATGCTCAATTCTTTGTGAGGTACTGTAGTAAGGATGTGAATGTGAAAGGGACGGTCTGGAAGAGAGTGTCTGGATAATGCTCAGTACTATGTGAGGTACTGTCGTAGGGACGTGAATGTGAGAGGGATGGTGTGGAAGAGAGTGTCTGGATGATGCTCAGTACTATGTGAGGTAGTAGGCACGTGAATGTGAAAGGGACCGTGTGTAAGAGAGTCTCTGGATGATGCTCAGTACCATCTGAGATAGTAGGGATGTGAATGTGAAAGGGACGTTGTGGAAGAGAGTGCCTGGATGAAGCTCAGTACAATGTGAGGTAGTAGGGATGTGATTGTGAAAGGGAGGGTGTGGAAAAGAGTGTCTGGATGATGCTTATTACTATGTGAGGTACTGTAGTAGGGACATGAATGTGAGAGGGATGGTGTGGAAGAGAGTTTCTGGATAATACTCAGTAGTTTGTGAGGTACTGCCGTAGGGACGTGAATGTGAAATGGACGGGGTGGAAGAGTGTGTCTGGATGATGCTCAGTACTACGTGAGCTACAGTAGTAGGGACGTGAATGTGAAACGGACGGTGTGGACGAGAGTGTCTGGATGAAGTTCAGTACTCTGTGAGATAGTATGGACGTGAATGTGACAGCGATGGTGTGGAAGAGGGTGTCTGGATGAGGCTCAGTACCATGTGAGATAGTAGGGACGTGAATGTGAAAGGGACTGTGTGGAAGAGACTGTCTGGATGATGCTCAGTACTGTGTGAGGTACTGTGGTAGGGACGTGAATGTGAACGGGACGGTGTGGAAGAGAGTGTCTGGATGATGCTCAGTACTATGTGAGGTACTGTAGTAGGGATGTGAATGTGAAAGGGACATTGTGGAAGAGAGTGTCTGGTTGATGCCCAGTACTATGTGAGGTACTGTAGTAGGGACGTGAATGTGAAAGGGAAGTTGTGGAAGATAGTGTCTGGATGAAGATCAGTCCGATGTGAGGTACTGTAGAAGGGACGTGAATGTGAAAGGGATGGTATGGAAGAGAGTGTCTGGATAATGCTCAGTACTTTGAGAGGTACTGTAGTAAGAACGTGAATGTGAAAGGGACGGTGTGGAAGTGAGTGTCTGGATGATGCTCAGTACTATGTGAGATGGTAGGGACGTGAATGTGAAAGGGACGGTGTGGAAGAGAGAGTCTGGATGAGGCTCAGTACTATGTGAGATAGCAGGGACATGAATGTGAAAGGGACGGTGTGGAAGAGAGTGTCTGGATGATGCTCAGTACTATGTGAGGTACTGTAGTAGGGACGTGTATGTGAAAGGGACGGTGTGGAAAGAGAGTCTCTGGATGATGCTCAGTACTATGTGAGGTACTGTAGTACGGACGTGAATGTGAAAGTGATGTTGTGGAAGAGAGTGTCTGGATGAAGCTCAGTACTACCTGAGATACTGTAGTAGGGACGTGAATGTGAAAGGGATGATGTGGAAGAGAGTGTCTGGATGATGCTCAGTACTATGTGAGGTACTGTAGTAGGGATGTGAATGTGAAAGGGACGGTGTGGAAGAGAGTGTCTGGATGAAGTTCAGTACTCTGTGAGATAGTATGGACGTGAATGTGAGAGCGATGGTGTGGAAGAGGGTGTCTGGATGATGCTCAGTACTATGTGAGGTACTGTCGTAGGGACGTGAATGTGAAAGGGACGGTGTGGAGGAGAGTGTCTAGATGATGCTCAGCACTATGTGAGGTAGTAGGGACGTGAATATGAAAGGGACCGTATGGAAGAGAGTGTCTGGATGATGTTCAGTACCATCTGAGATAGTAGGGACGTGAATGTGAAAGGGACGTTGTGGAAGAGAGTGCCTGGATGAAGCTCAGTACTATGTGAGGTACTGTAGTAGGGACGTGAATGTGAGAGGGATGGGGTGGAAGAGAGTGTCTGGATGATGGTCAGTACTTTGTGAGGTACTGTAGTAGGGATGTGAATGTGAAAGGGACGGTGTGGAAGAGAGTGTCTGGATGATGCTCAGTACTATGTGAGGTACCGTAGTAGGGATGTGAATGTGAAAGGGATGGTGTGGAAGAGAGTGTCTGGATGGTGCTCAGTACTATGTGAGGTAGTAGGGACGTGAATGTGAAAGGGATGGGTGGAAGAGAGTGTCTGGCAGATGCTCAGTTCTATGTGAGGTACTGCAGTAGGGACGTGAATGTGATAGGGATGGGGTGAAAGAGAGTTTCTGGACAATGCTCAGTACCATGTGAGGTAGTAGGGATGTGTATGTAAAAGGGATGGTGTGGAAGAGAATGTCTGGATGATGCTCAGTAGTTTGTGAGGTACTGTAGAAGGGACGTGAATGTGAAAGGGACGGTGTGGAAGAGAGTGTCTGGATGATGCTCAGTACCATCTGAGATAGTAGGGATGTGAATGTGAAAGGGACGTTGTGGAAGAGAGTGCCTGGATGAAGCTCAGTACAATGTGAGGTAGTAGGGATGTGATTGTGAAAGAGAGGGTGTGGAAAAGAGTGTCTGGATGATGCTTATTACTATGTGAGGTACTGTAGTAGGGACATGAATGTGAGAGGGATGGTGTGGAAGAGAGTTTCTGGATAATACTCAGTAGTTTGTGAGGTACTGTCGTAGGGACGTGAATGTGAAATGGACGGGGTGGAAGAGTGTGTCTGGATGATGCTCAGTACTACGTGAGCTACAGTAGTAGGGCCGTGAATGTGAAAGGGACGGTGTGGAAGAGTGTGTCTGGATGATGCTCAGTACTATGTGAGGTACTGTAGTAGGGAAGTGAATGTGAAAGGGATGGTGTGGAAGAGAGTGTCTGGATGATGCTGAGTACTATGTGAGATAGTTGAGACGTGAATGTGAAAGGGACGGTGTGGAAGAGATTGTCTGGATGATGCTCAGTACTATGTGAGGTACTGTAATAGGGATGTGAATATGAAAGGGACGGTGTGGAATAGAGTGTCTGTATGATGCTCAGTACTATGTGGGGTACTGTATTAGAGACGTAAATGTGAAAGGGATGCTGTGGAAGAGAGTGTCTGGATAATGCTCAGTACCATGTGAGGTAGTAGGGATGTGAATGTAAAAGGGATGGTGTGGAAGAGAATGTCAGGATGATGCTCAGTAGTTTGTGAGGGACTGTAGCAGGGACATGAATGTGAAAGGGATGGTGTGGAAGAGAGTGTCTGGATGATGCTCAGGACTATGTGAGGTACTGTAGTTGGGACGTGAATGTGAAAGGGACGGTGTGGAAGAGTGTGTATAGATGATGCTCAGTACCATGTGAGGTACTGCAGTAGGGACGTGAATATGAAAGGGACGGTGTGGAAGAGTGTCTGGATAATGCTCAGCACTATCTGAGATAGTAGGGACGTGAATGTGAAAGGGATGGTATGGAAGAGAATGTCTGGATGATGCTCAGTAGTTCGTGAGGTACTGTAGTAGGGACGTGAATGTGAAAGGGACGGTGTGGAAGAGAGTGTCTGGATGATGCTCAGTACTTTGTGTGGTACTGTAGTCGGGATGTGAATATGAAAGGGACGGTGTGGACGAGAGTGTCTGGATGATGCTCAGTAGTATGTGAGGTACTGTAGTAGAGACCTGAAAGTGAAAGGGACAGAGTGGAAGAGGGAGTCTGGATGATGCTCAGTACTTTGTGAGGTACTGTAATAGGGACACGAATGTGAAAGGGATGGTGTGGAAGAGAGTGTCTGGAAGATGCTCAGTACTATGTGAGGTACCGTAGTGGGGACGTGAATGTGCGAGGGATGGTGTGGAAGAGAGTTTCTGGATAATGCTCAGTACTATGTGAGGTAGTAGGGATGCGAATTTAAAAGGGATGGTGTGCAAGAGAATGTCTGGATGATGCTCAGTAGTTTGTGAGGTACTGTAGCAGGGACGTGAATGTGAAAGGGACGGTGTGGAAGAGAGTGTCTGGATGATGCTCAGTACTATGTGAGGTAGTAGGGACGTGAATGTGAAAGGGACCGGGTGGAAGAGAGTCTCTGGATGATGCTCAGTACCATCTGAGATATGAGGGACGTGAATGTGAAAGGGACGTTGTGGAAGAGAATGCCTGGATGAAGCTCAGTAGTATGTGAGGTAGTAGGGATGTGATTGGGAAAGGGACGGTGTGGAAAAGAGTGTCTGGATGATGCTTATTACTATGTGAGGTACTGTAGTAGGGACGTGAATGTGAAAGGGACAGTGTGGAAGAGAGTGTCTGTATGATACTCAGTACTATGTGAGGTACTGCAGTAGGGATGTGAATGTGAAAGGGATCGTGTGGAAGAGACTGTCTGGATGATGCTCAATTCTTTGTGAGGTACTGTAGTAAGGATGTGAATGTGAAAGGGACGGTCTGGAAGAGAGTGTCTGGATAATGCTCAGTACTATGTGAGGTACTGTCGTAGGGACGTGAATGTGAGAGGGATGGTGTGGAAGAGAGTGTCTGGATGATGCTCAGTACTATGTGAGGTAGTAGGCACGTGAATGTGAAAGGGACCGTGTGTAAGAGAGTCTCTGGATGATGCTCAGTACCATCTGAGATAGTAGGGATGTGAATGTGAAAGGGACGTTGTGGAAGAGAGTGCCTGGATGAAGCTCAGTACAATGTGAGGTAGTAGGGATGTGATTGTGAAAGGGAGGGTGTGGAAAAGAGTGTCTGGATGATGCTTATTACTATGTGAGGTACTGTAGTAGGGACATGAATGTGAGAGGGATGGTGTGGAAGAGAGTTTCTGGATAATACTCAGTAGTTTGTGAGGTACTGTCGTAGGGACGTGAATGTGAAATGGACGGGGTGGAAGAGTGTGTCTGGATGATGCTCAGTACTACGTGAGCTACAGTAGTAGGGACGTGAATGTGAAAGGGACGGTGTGGACGAGAGTGTCTGGATGATGCTCAGTAGTATGTGAGATAGTAGGAACGTGAATGTGAAAGGGACCGTGTGGAAGAGAGTGTCTGGATGATGCTCAGTAGTATGTGAGGTACTGTAGTAGAGACCTGAAAGTGAAAGGGACAGTGTGGAAGAGGGAGTCTGGATGATGCTCAGTACTTTGTGAGGTACTGTAATAGGGACACGAATGTGAAAGGGATGGTGTGGAAGAGAGTGTCTGGAAGATGCTCAGTACTATGTGAGGTAGTAGGGATGCGAATTTAAAAGGGATGGTGTGCAAGAGAATGTCTGGATGATGCTCAGTAGTTTGTGAGGTACTGTAGCAGGGACGTGAATGTGAAAGGGACGGTGTGGAAGAGAGTGTCTGGATGATGCTCAGTACTATGTGAGGTAGTAGGGACGTGAATGTGAAAGGGACCGGGTGGAAGAGAGTCTCTGGATGATGCTCAGTACCATCTGAGATATTAGGGACGTGAATGTGAAAGGGACGTTGTGGAAGAGAATGCCTGGATGAAGCTCAGTACTATGTGAGGTAGTAGGGATGTGATTGGGAAAGGGACGGTGTGGAAAAGAGTGTCTGGATGATGCTTATTACTATGTGAGGTACTGTAGTAGGGACGTGAATGTGAAAGGGACAGTGTGGAAGAGAGTGTCTGTATGATACTCAGTACTATGTGAGGTACTGCAGTAGGGATGTGAATGTGAAAGGGATCGTGTGGAAGAGACTGTCTGGATGATGCTCAATTCTTTGTGAGGTACTGTAGTAAGGATGTGAATGTGAAAGGGACGGTCTGGAAGAGAGTGTCTGGATAATGCTCAGTACTATGTGAGGTACTGTCGTAGGGACGTGAATGTGAGAGGGATGGTGTGGAAGAGAGTGTCTGGATGATGCTCAGTACTATGTGAGGTAGTAGGCACGTGAATGTGAAAGGGACCGTGTGGAAGAGAGTCTCTGGATGATGCTCAGTACCATCTGAGATAGTAGGGATGTGAATGTGAAAGGGACGTTGTGGAAGAGAGTGCCTGGATGAAGCTCAGTACAATGTGAGGTAGTAGGGATGTGATTGTGAAAGGGAGGGTGTGGAAAAGAGTGTCTGGATGATGCTTATTACTATGTGAGGTACTGTAGTAGGGACATGAATGTGAGAGGGATGGTGTGGAAGAGAGTTTCTGGATAATACTCAGTAGTTTGTGAGGTACTGTCGTAGGGACGTGAATGTGAAATGGACGGGGTGGAAGAGTGTGTCTGGATGATGCTCAGTACTACGTGAGCTACAGTAGTAGGGACGTGAATGTGAAAGGGACGGTGTGGACGAGAGTGTCTGGATGATGCTCAGTAGTATGTGAGATAGTAGGAACGTGAATGTGAAAGGGACCGTGTGGAAGAGAGTGTCTGGATGATGCTCAGTAGTATGTGAGGTACTGTAGTAGAGACCTGAAAGTGAAAGGGACAGTGTGGAAGAGGGAGTCTGGATGATGCTCAGTACTTTGTGAGGTACTGTAATAGGGACACGAATGTGAAAGGGATGGTGTGGAAGAGAGTGTCTGGAAGATGCTCAGTACTATGTGAGGTAGTAGGGATGCGAATTTAAAAGGGATGGTGTGCAAGAGAATGTCTGGATGATGCTCAGTAGTTTGTGAGGTACTGTAGCAGGGACGTGAATGTGAAAGGGACGGTGTGGAAGAGAGTGTCTGGATGATGCTCAGTACTATGTGAGGTAGTAGGGACGTGAATGTGAAAGGGACCGGGTGGAAGAGAGTCTCTGGATGATGCTCAGTACCATCTGAGATATTAGGGACGTGAATGTGAAAGGGACGTTGTGGAAGAGAGTGCCTGGATGAAGCTCAGTACTATGTGAGGTAGTAGGGATGTGATTGGGAAAGGGACGGTGTGGAAAAGAGTGTCTGGATGATGCTTATTACTATGTGAGGTACTGTAGTAGGGACGTGAATGTGAAAGGGACAGTGTGGAAGAGAGTGTCTGTATGATACTCAGTACTATGTGAGGTACTGCAGTAGGGATGTGAATGTGAAAGGGATCGTGTGGAAGAGACTGTCTGGATGATGCTCAATTCTTTGTGAGGTACTGTAGTAAGGATGTGAATGTGAAAGGGACGGTCTGGAAGAGAGTGTCTGGATAATGCTCAGTACTATGTGAGGTACTGTCGTAGGGACGTGAATGTGAGAGGGATGGTGTGGAAGAGAGTGTCTGGATGATGCTCAGTACTATGTGAGGTAGTAGGCACGTGAATGTGAAAGGGACCGTGTGTAAGAGAGTCTCTGGATGATGCTCAGTACCATCTGAGATAGTAGGGATGTGAATGTGAAAGGGACGTTGTGGAAGAGAGTGCCTGGATGAAGCTCAGTACAATGTGAGGTAGTAGGGATGTGATTGTGAAAGGGAGGGTGTGGAAAAGAGTGTCTGGATGATGCTTATTACTATGTGAGGTACTGTAGTAGGGACATGAATGTGAGAGGGATGGTGTGGAAGAGAGTTTCTGGATAATACTCAGTAGTTTGTGAGGTACTGTCGTAGGGACGTGAATGTGAAATGGACGGGGTGGAAGAGTGTGTCTGGATGATGCTCAGTACTACGTGAGCTACAGTAGTAGGGACGTGAATGTGAAAGGGACGGTGTGGAAGAGTGTGTCTGGATGATGCTCAGTACTATGTGAGGTACTGTAGTAGGGAAGTGAATGTGAAAGGGATGGTGTGGAAGAGAGTGTCTGGATGATGCTGAGTAGTATGTGAGATAGTTGAGACGTGAATGTGAAAGGGACGGTGTGGAAGAGAGTGTCTGGATGATGCTCAGTACTATGTGAGGTACTGTAATAGGGATGTGAATATGAAAGGGACGGTGTGGAATAGAGTGTCTGTATGATGCTCAGTACTATGTGGGGTACTGTATTAGAGACGTAAATGTGAAAGGGATGCTGTGGAAGAGAGTGTCTGGATAATGCTCAGTCCCATGTGAGGTAGTAGGGATGTGAATGTAAAAGGGATGGTGTGGAAGAGAATGTCTGGATGATGCTCAGTAGTTTGTGACGGACTGTAGCAGGGACATGAATGTGAAAGGGATGGTGTGGAAGAGAGTGTCTGGATGATGCTCAGTACTACTTGAGGTACTGTAGTGGGGACGTGAACGTGAGTGGGACTGTGTGGAAGAGAGTGTCTGGATGATGCTCAGGACTATGTGAGGTACTGAAGTTGGGACGTGAATGTGAAAGGGACGGTGTGGAAGAGAGTGTCTGGATGATGCTCAGTACTATGTGAGATAGTAGGGCCGTGAATGTGAAAGGGACCGTGTGGAAGAGAGTGTCTGGATGATGCTCAGTACTATGTGAGGTAGTAAGGACGTGAATGTGAAAGGGACCGTGTGGAAGAGAGTCTCTGGATGATGCTCAGTACCATCTGAGATAGTAGGGACGTGAATGTAAAAGGGACGTTGTGGAAGAGAATGCCTGGATGAAACTCAGTAGTATGTGAGGTAGTAGGGATATGATTGTGAAAGGGACGGTGTGGAAGAGAGTGTATAGATGATGCTCAGTACCATGTGAGGTACTGCAGTAGGGACGTGAATATGAAAGGGACAGTGTGGAAGAGTTTCTGGATAATGCTCAGTACCATGTGATGTAGTAGGGACGTGAATGTAAAAGGGATGGTGTGGCAGAGAGTGTCTGGATGATGCTCAGTACTATGTGAGATAGTTGGGACGTGAATGTGAAAGGGACGGTGTGGAAGAGAGTGTCTGGATGATGCTCAGTACTATCTGAGGTACTGTAGTAGGGACGTGAATGTGAAAGGGACGGTGTGGAAGAGAGTGTCTGGATGATGCTCAGTACTATGTGAGGTAGGAGGGACGAGAATATGAAAGGGATGGTGTGGAAGAGAGTGTCTGGAAGATGCTCAGTACTATGTGAGGTAGTGTAGTAGGGACGTGAATGTGCGAGGGATGGTGTGGAAGAGAGTTTCTGGATATTGCTCAGTACTATGTGAGGTAGTAGGGACGTGAATGTAAAAGGGATGGTGTGGAAGAGAATGTCTGCATGCTGCTCAGTAGTTTGTGAGGTACTGTAGTAGGGACATGAATGTGAAAGGGACCGTGTGGAAGAGAGTGTCTGGATGATGCTCAGTACTATGTGAGGTAGTAGGGACATGAATGTGAAAGGGACCGTGTGGAAGAGAGTGTCTGGATGATGCTCAGTACTATGTGAGGTAGTAGGGACGTGAATGTGAAAGGGACGGTGTGGAAGAGAGTGTCTGGATGATGCTCAGTACTATGTGAGGTACTGTAGTGTGGACGTGAATGTGCGAGGGATGGTGTGGAAGAGAGTTTCGGAATAATGCTCAGTACTATCTGAGGTAGTAGGGATGTGAATTTAAAAGGGATGCTGTGGAAGAGAATGTCTGGATGATGCTCAGTAGTTTGTGAGGTACTGTTGCAGGGACGTGAATGTTAAAGGGACGGTGTGGAAGAGAGTGTCTGGATGATGCTCAGTACGATGTGAGGTAGTAGGGACGTGAATGTGAAAGGGACCTTGTGGAAGAGAGTGTCTGGATGATGCTCAGTACTATGTGAGGTAGTTGGGACGTGAATGTGAAAGGGACGGTGTGGAAGATAGTGTCTGGATGATGCTCAGTACTATGTGAGGTAGTAGGGACGTGAATGTAAAAGGGATGGTGTGGAAGAGAATGTCTGGATGATGCTCAGTAGTTTGTGAGGTACTGCAGTAGAGACGTGAATGTGAAAGGGACGGTGTGGAAGAGAGTATCTGGATGATGCTCAGTACTTTGTGAGGTACTGTAGTCGGGATGTGAATATGAAAGGGACTGTGTGGACGAGAGTGTCTGGATGATGCTCAGTAGTATGTGAGATAGTAGGAACGTGAATGTGAAAGGGACCGTGTGGAAGAGAGTGTCTGGATGATGCTCAGTAGTATGTGAGGTACTGTAGTAGAGACCTGAAAGTGAAAGGGACAGTGTGGAAGAGGGAGTCTGGATGATGCTCAGTACTTTGTGAGGTACTGTAATAGGGACACGAATGTGAAAGGGATGGTGTGGAAGAGAGTGTCTGGAAGATGCTCAGTACTATGTGAGGTAGTAGGGATGCGAATTTAAAAGGGATGGTGTGCAAGAGAATGTCTGGATGATGCTCAGTAGTTTGTGAGGTACTGTAGCAGGGACGTGAATGTGAAAGGGACGGTGTGGAAGAGAGTGTCTGGATGATGCTCAGTACTATGTGAGGTAGTAGGGACGTGAATGTGAAAGGGACCGGGTGGAAGAGAGTCTCTGGATGATGCTCAGTACCATCTGAGATATTAGGGACGTGAATGTGAAAGGGACGTTGTGGAAGAGAGTGCCTGGATGAAGCTCAGTACTATGTGAGGTAGTAGGGATGTGATTGGGAAAGGGACGGTGTGGAAAAGAGTGTCTGGATGATGCTTATTACTATGTGAGGTACTGTAGTAGGGACGTGAATGTGAAAGGGACAGTGTGGAAGAGAGTGTCTGTATGATACTCAGTACTATGTGAGGTACTGCAGTAGGGATGTGAATGTGAAAGGGATTGTGTGGAAGAGACTGTCTGGATGATGCTCAATTCTTTGTGGGGTACTGTAGTAAGGATGTGAATGTGAAAGGGACGGTCTGGAAGAGAGTGTCTGGATAATGCTCAGTACTATGTGAGGTACTGTCGTAGGGACGTGAATGTGAGAGGGATGGTGTGGAAGAGAGTGTCTGGATGATGCTCAGTACTATGTGAGGTAGTAGGCACGTGAATGTGAAAGGGACCGTGTGTAAGAGAGTCTCTGGATGATGCTCAGTACCATCTGAGATAGTAGGGATGTGAATGTGAAAGGGACGTTGTGGAAGAGAGTGCCTGGATGAAGCTCAGTACAATGTGAGGTAGTAGGGATGTGATTGTGAAAGGGAGGGTGTGGAAAAGAGTGTCTGGATGATGCTTATTACTATGTGAGGTACTGTAGTAGGGACATGAATGTGAGAGGGATGGTGTGGAAGAGAGTTTCTGGATAATACTCAGTAGTTTGTGAGGTACTGTCGTAGGGACGTGAATGTGAAATGGACGGGGTGGAAGAGTGTGTCTGGATGATGCTCAGTACTACGTGAGCTACAGTAGTAGGAACGTGAATGTGAAAGGGACGGTGTGGAAGAGTGTGTCTGGATGATGCTCAGTACTATGTGAGGTACTGTAGTAGGGAAGTGAATGTGAAAGGGATGGTGTGGAAGAGAGTGTCTGGATGATGCTGAGTACTATGTGAGATAGTTGAGACGTGAATGTGAAAGGGACGGTGTGGAAGAGAGTGTCTGGATGATGCTCAGTACTATGTGAGGTACTGTAATAGGGATGTGAATATGAAAGGGACGGTGTGGAATAGAGTGTCTGTATGATGCTCAGTACTATGTGGGGTACTGTATTAGAGACGTAAATGTGAAAGGGATGCTGTGGAAGAGAGTGTCTGGATAATGCTCAGTACCATGTGAGGTAGTAGGGATGTGAATGTAAAAGGGATGGTGTGGAAGAGAATGTCTGGATGATGCTCAGTAGTTTGTGAGGGACTGTAGCAGGGGACATGAATGTGAAAGGGATGGTGTGGAAGAGAGTGTCTGGATGATGCTCAGTACTACTTGAGGTACTGTAGTGGGGACGTGAACGTGAGTGGGACTGTGTGGAAGAGAGTGTCTGGATGATGCTCAGGGACTATGTGAGGTACTGTAGTTGGGACGTGAATGTGAAAGGGACGGTGTGGAAGAGAGTGTCTGGATGATGCTCAGTACTATGTGAGGTAGTAAGGACGTGAATGTGAAAGGGACCGTGTGGAAGAGAGTCTCTGGATGATGCTCAGTACCATCTGAGATAGTAGGGACGTGAATGTGAAAGGGACGTTGTGGAAGAGAATGCCTGGATGAAACTCAGTAGTATGTGAGGTAGTAGGGATATGATTGTGAAAGGGACGGTGTGGAAGAGAGTGTATAGATGATGCTCAGTACCATGTGAGGTACTGCAGTAGGGACGTGAATATGAAAGGGACAGTGTGGAAGAGTTTCTGGATAATGCTCAGTACCATGTGATGTAGTAGGGACGTGAATGTAAAAGGGATGGTGTGGCAGAGAGTGTCTGGATGATGCTCAGTACTATGTGAGATAGTTGGGACGTGAATGTGAAAGGGACGGTGTGGAAGAGAGTGTCTGGATGATGCTCAGTACTATCTGAGGTACTGTAGTAGGGACGTGAATGTGAAAGGGACGGTGTGGAAGAGAGTGTCTGGATGATGCTCAGTACTATGTGAGGAGGGAGGGACGAGAATATGAAAGGGATGGTGTGGAAGAGAGTGTCTGGAAGATGCTCAGTACTATGTGAGGTAGTGTAGTAGGGACGTGAATGTGCGAGGGATGGTGTGGAAGAGAGTTTCTGGATATTGCTCAGTACTATGTGAGGTAGTAGGGACGTGAATGTAAAAGGGATGGTGTGGAATGTCTGCATGATGCTCAGTAGTTTGTGAGGTACTGTAGTAGGGACATGAATGTGAAAGGGACCGTGTGGAAGAGAGTGTCTGGATGATGCTCAGTACTATGTGAGGTAGTAGGGACGTGAATGTGAAAGGGACCGTGTGGAAGAGAGTGTCTGGATGATGCTCAGTACTATGTGAGGTAGTAGGGACGTGAATGTGAAAGGGACGGTGTGGAAGAGAGTGTCTGGATGATGCTCAGTACTATGTGAGGTACTGTAGTGTGGACGTGAATGTGCGAGGGATGGTGTGGAAGAGAGTTTCGGAATAATGCTCAGTACTATGTGAGGTAGTAGGGATGTGAATTTAAAAGGGATGCTGTGGAAGAGAATGTCTGGATGATGCTCAGTAGTTTGTGAGGTACTGTAGCAGGGACGTGAATGTTAAAGGGACGGTGTGGAAGAGAGTGTCTGGATGATGCTCAGTATGATGTGAGGTAGTAGGGACGTGAATGTGAAAGGGACCTTGTGGAAGAGAGTGTCTGGATGATGCTCAGTACTATGTGAGGTAGTTGGGACGTGAATGTGAAAGGACGGTGTGGAAGATAGTGTCTGGATGATGCTCAGTACTATGTGAGGTAGTAGGGGACGTGAATGTAAAAGGGATGGTGTGGAAGAGAATGTCTGGATGATGCTCAGTAGTTTGTGAGGTACTGCAGTAGAGACGGAATGTGAAAGGGACGGTGTGGAAGAGAGTATCTGGATGATGCTCAGTACTTTTGTGAGGTACTGTAGTCGGGATGTGAATATGAAAGGGACTGTGTGACGAGAGTGTCTGGATGATGCTCAGTAGTATGTGAGATAGTAGGAACGTGAATGTGAAAGGGACCGTGTGTAAGAGAGTGTCTGGATGATGCTCAGTACTTTGTGAGGTACTGTAGTAGGGACGTGAATGTGAAAGGGACGGTGTGGAAGACAGTGTCTGGATGATGCTCAGTAGTATGTGAGGTACTGTAGTAGAGACCTGAAAGTGAAAGGGACAGTGTGGAAGAGAGAGTCTGGATGATGCTCAGTACTTTGTGAGGTACTGTAATAGGGACACGAATGTGAAAGGGATGGTGTGGAACAGAGTGCCTCGATGATGCTCAGTACATGTGAGGTAGTAGGGACGTGAATGTGAAAAGGATGGTGTGGAAGAGAGTGTCTGGAAGATGGTCAGTACTATGTGAGGTACCGTAGTGGGGACGTGAATGTGCGAGGGATGGTGTGGAAGAGTGTTTCTGGATAATGCTCAGTACTATGTGAGGTACTGTAGTAGGGACGTGAATGTGAAAGGACGGTGTGGAAGAGAGTGTCTGGATGATGCTCAGTACTATCTGAGATAGTCAGGGATGTGAATCTTAAAAGGATGCTGTGGAAGAGAATGTCTGGATGATGCTCAGTAGTTTGTGAGGTACTGTAGCAGGGACGTGAATGTGAAAGGGACGGTGTGGAAGAGAGTGTCTGGATGATGCTCAGTACTATGTGAGGTGCTGTAGTAGGGATGTGAATGTAAAAAGGATGGTGTGGAAGAGAGTGTCTGGATGATGCTCAGTACGATGTGAGGTAGAAGGGACGTGAATGTGAAAGGGATGGTATGGAAGAGAATGTCTGGATGATGCTCAGTAGTTTGTGAGGTACTGTAGTAGGGACGTGAATGTGAAAGGGACGGCGTGGAAGAGAGTGTCTGGATAATGCTCAGTACTATATGAGTTACTGTAGTAGGGACGTGAATGTGAAAGGGATGGTGTGGAAGAGAATTTCTGGATAATGCTCAGTCCTATGTGAGGTAGTAGGGACGTGAATATAAAAGGGATGGTGTGGAAGAGAATGTCTGGATGATGCTCAGTAGTTTGTGAGGTACTGTAGTAGAGACGTGAATGTGAAAGGTACGGTGTGGAAGAGAGTGTCTGGATGATGCTCAGTACTTTGTGAGGTACTGTAGTAAGGATGTGAATGTGAAAGGGACGGTGTGGACGAGAGTGTCTGGATGATGCTCAGTAGTATGTGAGATAGTAGGAATGTGAATGTGAAAGGGACCGTGTGGAAGAGAGTGTCTGGATGATGCTCAGTACTTTGTGAGGTACCGTAGTCGGGACGTGAATGTGAAAGGGATGGTGTGGAAGACAGTGTCTGGATGATGCTCAGTAGTATGTGAGGTACTGTAGTAGAGACCTGAAAGTGAAAGGGACAGTGTGGAAGAGGGAGTCTGGATGATGCTCAGTACTTTGTGAGGTACTGTAATAGGGACACGAATGTGAAAGGGATGGTGTGGAACAGAGTGCCTCGATGATGCTCAGTACTATGTGAGGTAGTAGGGACGTGAATGTGAAAGGGATGGTGTGGAAGAGAGTGTCTGGAAGATGCTCAGTACTATGTGAGGTACCGTAGTGGGGACGTGAATGTGCGAGGGATGGTGTGGAAGAGAGTTTCTGGATAATGCTCAGTACTATGTGAGGTAGTAGGGATGCGAATTTAAAAGGGATGGTGTGCAAGAGAATGTCTGGATGATGCTCAGTAGTTTTGTGAGGTACTGTAGCAGGGACGTGAATGTGAAAAGGACGGTGTGGAAGAGAGTGTCTGGATGATGCTCAGTACTATGTGAGGTAGTAGGGACGTGAATGTGAAAGGGACCGGGTGGAAGAGAGTCTCTGGATGATGCTCAGTACCATCTGAGATATTAGGGACGTGAATGTGAAAGGGACGTTGTGGAAGAGAGTGCCTGGATGAAGCTCAGTACTATGTGAAGTAGTAGGGATGTGATTGTGAAAGGGACGGTGTGGAAAAGAGTGTCTGGATGATGCTTATTACTATGTGAGGTACTGTAGTAGGGACGTGAATGTGAAAGGGACATTGTGGAAGAGAGTGTCTGGATGATGCACAGTACTATGTGAGGTACTGTAGTAAGCATGTGAAAGTGAAAGGGACGGTCTGGAAGAGAGTGTCTGCATAATGCTCAGTACTATGTGAGGTACTGTCGTAGGGACGTGAATGTGAGAGGGATGGTGTGGAAGAGAGTGTCTGGATGATGCTCAGTACTATGTGAGGTCGTAGGGACGTGAATGTGAAAGGGACGGTGTGGAAGAGAGTGTCTGGATGATGCTCAGTACTTTGTGAGGTACTGTAATAGGGACGTTAATGTGAAAGGGACGGTGTGGCAGAGAGTGTCTGGATGATGCTGAGTACTATGTGAGATAGTTGAGACGTGAATGTGAAAGGGATGGTGTGGAAGAGAGTGTCTGGATGATGCTCAGTACTATGTGAGGTACTGTAATAGGGATGTGAATATGAAAGGGACGGTGTGGAATAGAGTGTCTGTATGATGCTCAGTACTATGTGGGGTACTGTATTAGAGACGTAAATGTGAAAGGGATGCTGTGGAAGAGAGTGTCTGGATAATGCTCAGTACTATGTGAGGTCGTAGGGATGTGAATGTAAAAGGGATGGTGTGGAAGAGAATGTCAGGATGATGCTCAGTAGTTTGTGAGGGACTGTAGCAGGGACATGAATGTGAAAGGGATGGTGTGGAAGAGAGTGTCTGGATGATGCTCAGTACTACTTGAGGCACTGTAGTGGGGACGTGAACGTGAGTGGGACTGTGTGGAAGAGAGTGTCTGGATGATGCTCAGGACTATGTGAGGTACTGTAGTTGGGACGTGAATGTGAAAGGGACGGTGTGGAAGAGAGTGTCTGGATGATGCTCAGTACTATGTGAGATAGTAGGGACGTGAATGTGAAAGGGACCGTGTGGAAGAGAGTGCCTGGATGAAGCTCAGTACTATGTGAGGTACTGTAGTAGGGACGTGAATGTGAGAGGGATGGGGTGGAAGAGAGTGTCTGGATGATGGTCAGTACTTTGTGAGGTACTGTAGTAGGGATGTGAATGTGAAAGGGACGGTGTGGAAGAGAGTGTCTGGATGATGCTCAGTACTATGTGAGGTACCGTAGTAGGGATGTGAATGTGAAAGGGATGGTGTGGAAGAGAGTGTCTGGATGGTGCTCAGTACTATGTGAGGTAGTAGGGACGTGAATGTGAAAGGGATGGGTGGAAGAGAATGTCAGGATGATGCTCAGTAGTTTGTGAGGGACTGTAGCAGGGACATGAATGTGAAAGGGATGGTGTGGAAGAGAGTGTCTGGATGATGCTCAGTACTACTTGAGGCACTGTAGTGGGGACGTGAACGTGAGTGGGACTGTGTGGAAGAGAGTGTCTGGATGATGCTCAGGACTATGTGAGGTACTGTAGTTGGGACGTGAATGTGAAAGGGACGGTGTGGAAGAGAGTGTCTGGATGATGCTCAGTACTATGTGAGATAGTAGGGACGTGAATGTGAAAGGGACCGTGTGGAAGAGAGTGCCTGGATGAAGCTCAGTACTATGTGAGGTACTGTAGTAGGGACGTGAATGTGAGAGGGATGGGGTGGAAGAGAGTGTCTGGATGATGGTCAGTACTTTGTGAGGTACTGTAGTAGGGATGTGAATGTGAAAGGGACGGTGTGGAAGAGAGTGTCTGGATGATGCTCAGTACTATGTGAGGTACCGTAGTAGGGATGTGAATGTGAAAGGGATGGTGTGGAAGAGAGTGTCTGGATGGTGCTCAGTACTATGTGAGGTAGTAGGGACGTGAATGTGAAAGGGATGGGTGGAAGAGAGTGTCTGGCAGATGCTCAGTACTATGTGAGGTACTGCAGTAGGGACGTGAATGTGATAGGGAAGGGGTGAAAGAGAGTTTCTGGACAATGCTCAGTACCATGTGAGGTAGTAGGGATGTGTATGTAAAAGGGATGGTGTGGAAGAGAATGTCTGGATGATGCTCAGTACCATCTGAGATAGTAGGGATGTGAATGTGAAAGGGATGTTGTGGAAGAGAGTGCCTGGATGAAGCTCAGTACAATGTGAGGTAGTAGGGATGTGATTGTGAAAGGGAGGGTGTGGAAAAGAGTGTCTGGATGATGCTTATTACTATGTGAGGTACTGTAGTAGGGACATGAATGTGAGAGGGATGGTGTGGAAGAGAGTTTCTGGATAATACTCAGTAGTTTGTGAGGTACTGTCGTAGGGACGTGAATGTGAAATGGACGGGGTGGAAGAGTGTGTCTGGATGATGCTCAGTACTACGTGAGCTACAGTAGTAGGGACGTGAATGTGAAAGGGACGGTGTGGAAGAGTGTGTCCGGATGATGCTCAGTACTATGTGAGGTACTGTAGTAGGGATGTGAATGTAAAAAGGATGGTGTGGAAGAGAGTGTCTGGATGATGCTCAGTACGATGTGAGGTAGTAGGGACGTGAATGTGAAAGGGATGGTATGGAAGAGAATGTCTGGATGATGCTCAGTAGTTTGTGAGGTACTGTAGTAGGGACGTGAATGTGAAAGGGACGGCGTGGAAGAGAGTGTCTGGATAATGCTCAGTACTATATGAGTTACTGTAGTAGGGACGTGAATGTGAAAGGGATGGTGTGGAAGAGAATTTCTGGATAATGCTCAGTCCTATGTGAGGTAGTAGGGACGTGAATATAAAAGGGATGGTGTGGAAGAGAATGTCTGGATGATGCTCAGTAGTTTGTGAGGTACTGTAGTAGAGACGTGAATGTGAAAGGTACGGTGTGGAAGAGAGTGTCTGGATGATGCTCAGTACTTTGTGAGGTACTGTAGTAAGGATGTGAATGTGAAAGGGACGGTGTGGACGAGAGTGTCTGGATGATGCTCAGTAGTATGTGAGATAGTAGGAATGTGAATGTGAAAGGGACCGTGTGGAAGAGAGTGTCTGGATGATGCTCAGTACTTTGTGAGGTACCGTAGTCGGGACGTGAATGTGAAAGGGATGGTGTGGAAGACAGTGTCTGGATGATGCTCAGTAGTATGTGAGGTACTGTAGTAGAGACCTGAAAGTGAAAGGGACAGTGTGGAAGAGGGAGTCTGGATGATGCTCAGTACTTTGTGAGGTACTGTAATAGGGACACGAATGTGAAATGGATGGTGTGGAACAGAGTGCCTCGATGATGCTCAGTACTATGTGAGGTAGTAGGGACGTGAATGTGAAAGGGATGGTGTGGAAGAGAGTGTCTGGAAGATGCTCAGTACTATGTGAGGTACCGTAGTGGGGACGTGAATGTGCGAGGGATGGTGTGGAAGAGAGTTTCTGGATAATGCTCAGTACTATGTGAGGTAGTAGGGATGCGAATTTAAAAGGGATGGTGTGCAAGAGAATGTCTGGATGATGCTCAGTAGTTTGTGAGGTACTGTAGCAGGGACGTGAATGTGAAAAGGACGGTGTGGAAGAGAGTGTCTGGATGATGCTCAGTACTATGTGAGGTAGTAGGGACGTGAATGTGAAAGGGACCGGGTGGAAGAGAGTCTCTGGATGATGCTCAGTACCATCTGAGATATTAGGGACGTGAATGTGAAAGGGACGTTGTGGAAGAGAGTGCCTGGATGAAGCTCAGTACTATGTGAAGTAGTAGGGATGTGATTGTGAAAGGGACGGTGTGGAAAAGAGTGTCTGGATGATGCTTATTACTATGTGAGGTACTGTAGTAGGGACGTGAATGTGAAAGGGACATTGTGGAAGAGAGTGTCTGGATGATGCACAGTACTATGTGAGGTACTGTAGTAAGCATGTGAAAGTGAAAGGGACGGTCTGGAAGAGAGTGTCTGCATAATGCTCAGTACTATGTGAGGTACTGTCGTAGGGACGTGAATGTGAGAGGGATGGTGTGGAAGAGAGTGTCTGGATGATGCTCAGTACTATGTGAGGTCGTAGGGACGTGAATGTGAAAGGGACGGTGTGGAAGAGAGTGTCTGGATGATGCTCAGTACTTTGTGAGGTACTGTAATAGGGACGTTAATGTGAAAGGGACGGTGTGGCAGAGAGTGTCTGGATGATGCTGAGTACTATGTGAGATAGTTGAGACGTGAATGTGAAAGGGATGGTGTGGAAGAGAGTGTCTGGATGATGCTCAGTACTATGTGAGGTACTGTAATAGGGATGTGAATATGAAAGGGACGGTGTGGAATAGAGTGTCTGTATGATGCTCAGTACTATGTGGGGTACTGTATTAGAGACGTAAATGTGAAAGGGATGCTGTGGAAGAGAGTGTCTGGATAATGCTCAGTACTATGTGAGGTCGTAGGGATGTGAATGTAAAAGGGATGGTGTGGAAGAGAATGTCAGGATGATGCTCAGTAGTTTGTGAGGGACTGTAGCAGGGACATGAATGTGAAAGGGATGGTGTGGAAGAGAGTGTCTGGATGATGCTCAGTACTACTTGAGGCACTGTAGTGGGGACGTGAACGTGAGTGGGACTGTGTGGAAGAGAGTGTCTGGATGATGCTCAGGACTATGTGAGGTACTGTAGTTGGGACGTGAATGTGAAAGGGACGGTGTGGAAGAGAGTGTCTGGATGATGCTCAGTACTATGTGAGATAGTAGGGACGTGAATGTGAAAGGGACCGTGTGGAAGAGAGTGCCTGGATGAAGCTCAGTACTATGTGAGGTACTGTAGTAGGGACGTGAATGTGAGAGGGATGGGGTGGAAGAGAGTGTCTGGATGATGGTCAGTACTTTGTGAGGTACTGTAGTAGGGATGTGAATGTGAAAGGGACGGTGTGGAAGAGAGTGTCTGGATGATGCTCAGTACTATGTGAGGTACCGTAGTAGGGATGTGAATGTGAAAGGGATGGTGTGGAAGAGAGTGTCTGGATGGTGCTCAGTACTATGTGAGGTAGTAGGGACGTGAATGTGAAAGGGATGGGTGGAAGAGAATGTCAGGATGATGCTCAGTAGTTTGTGAGGGACTGTAGCAGGGACATGAATGTGAAAGGGATGGTGTGGAAGAGAGTGTCTGGATGATGCTCAGTACTACTTGAGGCACTGTAGTGGGGACGTGAACGTGAGTGGGACTGTGTGGAAGAGAGTGTCTGGATGATGCTCAGGACTATGTGAGGTACTGTAGTTGGGACGTGAATGTGAAAGGGACGGTGTGGAAGAGAGTGTCTGGATGATGCTCAGTACTATGTGAGATAGTAGGGACGTGAATGTGAAAGGGACCGTGTGGAAGAGAGTGCCTGGATGAAGCTCAGTACTATGTGAGGTACTGTAGTAGGGACGTGAATGTGAGAGGGATGGGGTGGAAGAGAGTGTCTGGATGATGGTCAGTACTTTGTGAGGTACTGTAGTAGGGATGTGAATGTGAAAGGGACGGTGTGGAAGAGAGTGTCTGGATGATGCTCAGTACTATGTGAGGTACCGTAGTAGGGATGTGAATGTGAAAGGGATGGTGTGGAAGAGAGTGTCTGGATGGTGCTCAGTACTATGTGAGGTAGTAGGGACGTGAATGTGAAAGGGATGGGTGGAAGAGAGTGTCTGGCAGATGCTCAGTACTATGTGAGGTACTGCAGTAGGGACGTGAATGTGATAGGGATGGGGTGAAAGAGAGTTTCTGGACAATGCTCAGTACCATGTGAGGTAGTAGGGATGTGTATGTAAAAGGGATGGTGTGGAAGAGAATGTCTGGATGATGCTCAGTACCATCTGAGATAGTAGGGATGTGAATGTGAAAGGGATGTTGTGGAAGAGAGTGCCTGGATGAAGCTCAGTACAATGTGAGGTAGTAGGGATGTGATTGTGAAAGGGAGGGTGTGGAAAAGAGTGTCTGGATGATGCTTATTACTATGTGAGGTACTGTAGTAGGGACATGAATGTGAGAGGGATGGTGTGGAAGAGAGTTTCTGGATAATACTCAGTAGTTTGTGAGGTACTGTCGTAGGGACGTGAATGTGAAATGGACGGGGTGGAAGAGTGTGTCTGGATGATGCTCAGTACTACGTGAGCTACAGTAGTAGGGACGTGAATGTGAAAGGGACGGTGTGGAAGAGTGTGTCCGGATGATGCTCAGTACTATGTGAGGTACTGTAGTAGGGAAGTGAATGTGAAAGGGATGGTGTGGAAGAGAGTGTCTGGATGATGCTCAGTACGATGTGAGGTAGTAGGGACGTGAATGTGAAAGGGATGGTATGGAAGAGAATGTCTGGATGATGCTCAGTAGTTTGTGAGGTACTGTAGTAGGGACGTGAATGTGAAAGGGACGGCGTGGAAGAGAGTGTCTGGATAATGCTCAGTACTATATGAGTTACTGTAGTAGGGACGTGAATGTGAAAGGGATGGTGTGGAAGAGAATTTCTGGATAATGCTCAGTCCTATGTGAGGTAGTAGGGACGTGAATATAAAAGGGATGGTGTGGAAGAGAATGTCTGGATGATGCTCAGTAGTTTGTGAGGTACTGTAGTAGAGACGTGAATGTGAAAGGTACGGTGTGGAAGAGAGTGTCTGGATGATGCTCAGTACTTTGTGAGGTACTGTAGTAAGGATGTGAATGTGAAAGGGACGGTGTGGACGAGAGTGTCTGGATGATGCTCAGTAGTATGTGAGATAGTAGGAATGTGAATGTGAAAGGGACCGTGTGGAAGAGAGTGTCTGGATGATGCTCAGTACTTTGTGAGGTACCGTAGTCGGGACGTGAATGTGAAAGGGATGGTGTGGAAGACAGTGTCTGGATGATGCTCAGTAGTATGTGAGGTACTGTAGTAGAGACCTGAAAGTGAAAGGGACAGTGTGGAAGAGGGAGTCTGGATGATGCTCAGTACTTTGTGAGGTACTGTAATAGGGACACGAATGTGAAAGGGATGGTGTGGAACAGAGTGCCTCGATGATGCTCAGTACTATGTGAGGTAGTAGGGACGTGAATGTGAAAGGGATGGTGTGGAAGAGAGTGTCTGGAAGATGCTCAGTACTATGTGAGGTACCGTAGTGGGGACGTGAATGTGCGAGGGATGGTGTGGAAGAGAGTTTCTGGATAATGCTCAGTACTATGTGAGGTAGTAGGGATGCGAATTTAAAAGGGATGGTGTGCAAGAGAATGTCTGGATGATGCTCAGTAGTTTGTGAGGTACTGTAGCAGGGACGTGAATGTGAAAAGGACGGTGTGGAAGAGAGTGTCTGGATGATGCTCAGTACTATGTGAGGTAGTAGGGACGTGAATGTGAAAGGGACCGGGTGGAAGAGAGTCTCTGGATGATGCTCAGTACCATCTGAGATATTAGGGACGTGAATGTGAAAGGGACGTTGTGGAAGAGAGTGCCTGGATGAAGCTCAGTACTATGTGAAGTAGTAGGGATGTGATTGTGAAAGGGACGGTGTGGAAAAGAGTGTCTGGATGATGCTTATTACTATGTGAGGTACTGTAGTAGGGACGTGAATGTGAAAGGGACATTGTGGAAGAGAGTGTCTGGATGATGCACAGTACTATGTGAGGTACTGTAGTAAGCATGTGAAAGTGAAAGGGACGGTCTGGAAGAGAGTGTCTGCATAATGCTCAGTACTATGTGAGGTACTGTCGTAGGGACGTGAATGTGAGAGGGATGGTGTGGAAGAGAGTGTCTGGATGATGCTCAGTACTATGTGAGGTCGTAGGGACGTGAATGTGAAAGGGACGGTGTGGAAGAGAGTGTCTGGATGATGCTCAGTACTTTGTGAGGTACTGTAATAGGGACGTTAATGTGAAAGGGACGGTGTGGCAGAGAGTGTCTGGATGATGCTGAGTACTATGTGAGATAGTTGAGACGTGAATGTGAAAGGGATGGTGTGGAAGAGAGTGTCTGGATGATGCTCAGTACTATGTGAGGTACTGTAATAGGGATGTGAATATGAAAGGGACGGTGTGGAATAGAGTGTCTGTATGATGCTCAGTACTATGTGGGGTACTGTATTAGAGACGTAAATGTGAAAGGGATGCTGTGGAAGAGAGTGTCTGGATAATGCTCAGTACTATGTGAGGTCGTAGGGATGTGAATGTAAAAGGGATGGTGTGGAAGAGAATGTCAGGATGATGCTCAGTAGTTTGTGAGGGACTGTAGCAGGGACATGAATGTGAAAGGGATGGTGTGGAAGAGAGTGTCTGGATGATGCTCAGTACTACTTGAGGCACTGTAGTGGGGACGTGAACGTGAGTGGGACTGTGTGGAAGAGAGTGTCTGGATGATGCTCAGGACTATGTGAGGTACTGTAGTTGGGACGTGAATGTGAAAGGGACGGTGTGGAAGAGAGTGTCTGGATGATGCTCAGTACTATGTGAGATAGTAGGGACGTGAATGTGAAAGGGACCGTGTGGAAGAGAGTGCCTGGATGAAGCTCAGTACTATGTGAGGTACTGTAGTAGGGACGTGAATGTGAGAGGGATGGGGTGGAAGAGAGTGTCTGGATGATGGTCAGTACTTTGTGAGGTACTGTAGTAGGGATGTGAATGTGAAAGGGACGGTGTGGAAGAGAGTGTCTGGATGATGCTCAGTACTATGTGAGGTACCGTAGTAGGGATGTGAATGTGAAAGGGATGGTGTGGAAGAGAGTGTCTGGATGGTGCTCAGTACTATGTGAGGTAGTAGGGACGTGAATGTGAAAGGGATGGGTGGAAGAGAATGTCAGGATGATGCTCAGTAGTTTGTGAGGGACTGTAGCAGGGACATGAATGTGAAAGGGATGGTGTGGAAGAGAGTGTCTGGATGATGCTCAGTACTACTTGAGGCACTGTAGTGGGGACGTGAACGTGAGTGGGACTGTGTGGAAGAGAGTGTCTGGATGATGCTCAGGACTATGTGAGGTACTGTAGTTGGGACGTGAATGTGAAAGGGACGGTGTGGAAGAGAGTGTCTGGATGATGCTCAGTACTATGTGAGATAGTAGGGACGTGAATGTGAAAGGGACCGTGTGGAAGAGAGTGCCTGGATGAAGCTCAGTACTATGTGAGGTACTGTAGTAGGGACGTGAATGTGAGAGGGATGGGGTGGAAGAGAGTGTCTGGATGATGGTCAGTACTTTGTGAGGTACTGTAGTAGGGATGTGAATGTGAAAGGGACGGTGTGGAAGAGAGTGTCTGGATGATGCTCAGTACTATGTGAGGTACCGTAGTAGGGATGTGAATGTGAAAGGGATGGTGTGGAAGAGAGTGTCTGGATGGTGCTCAGTACTATGTGAGGTAGTAGGGACGTGAATGTGAAAGGGATGGGTGGAAGAGAGTGTCTGGCAGATGCTCAGTACTATGTGAGGTACTGCAGTAGGGACGTGAATGTGATAGGGATGGGGTGAAAGAGAGTTTCTGGACAATGCTCAGTACCATGTGAGGTAGTAGGGATGTGTATGTAAAAGGGATGGTGTGGAAGAGAATGTCTGGATGATGCTCAGTACCATCTGAGATAGTAGGGATGTGAATGTGAAAGGGATGTTGTGGAAGAGAGTGCCTGGATGAAGCTCAGTACAATGTGAGGTAGTAGGGATGTGATTGTGAAAGGGAGGGTGTGGAAAAGAGTGTCTGGATGATGCTTATTACTATGTGAGGTACTGTAGTAGGGACATGAATGTGAGAGGGATGGTGTGGAAGAGAGTTTCTGGATAATACTCAGTAGTTTGTGAGGTACTGTCGTAGGGACGTGAATGTGAAATGGACGGGGTGGAAGAGTGTGTCTGGATGATGCTCAGTACTACGTGAGCTACAGTAGTAGGGACGTGAATGTGAAAGGGACGGTGTGGAAGAGTGTGTCCGGATGATGCTCAGTACTATGTGAGGTACTGTAGTAGGGAAGTGAATGTGAAAGGGATGGTGTGGAAGAGAGTGTCTGGATGATGCTGAGTACTATGTGAGATAGTTGAGACGTGAATGTGAAAGGGACGGTGTGGAAGAGAGTGTCTGGATGATGCTCAGTACTATGTGAGGTACTGTAATAGGGATGTGAGTATGAAAGGGACGGTGTGGAATAGAGTGTCTGTATGATGCTCAGTACTATGTGGGGTACTGTACCGTATTAGAGACGTAAATGTGAAAGGGATGCTGTGGAAGAGAGTGTCTGGATAATGCTCAGTACCATGTGAGGTAGTAGGGATGTGAATGTAAAAGGGATGGTGTGGAAGAGAATGTCTGCATGATGCTCAGTAGTTTGTGAGGGACTGTAGCAGGGACATGAATGTGAAAGGGATGGTGTGGAAGAGAGTGTCTGGATGATGCTCAGTACTACTTGAGGTACTGTAGTGGGGACGTGAACGTGAGTGGGACTGTGTGGAAGAGAGTGTCTGGATGATGCTCAGGACTATGTGAGGTACTGTAGTTGGGACGTGAATGTGAAAGGGACGGTGTGGAAGAGAGTGTATAGATGATGCTCAGTACCATGTGAGGTACTGCAGTAGGGACGTGAATATGAAAGGGACGGTGTGGAAGAGAGTGTCTGGATGATGCTCAGCACTATGTGAGGTAGTAGGGACGTGAATGTAAAAGGGATGGTGTGGAAGAGAATGTCTGGATGATGCTCAGTACTTTGTGAGGTACTGTAGTAAGGATGTGAATGTGAAAGGGACGGTGTGGAAGAGAGTGTCTGGATGATGCTCAGTACTTTGTGTGGTACTGTAGTCGGGATGTGAATATGAAAGGGACGGTGTGGACGAGAGTGTCTGGATGATGCTCAGTAGTATGTGAGGTACCGTAGTAGAGACCTGAAAGTGAAAGGGACAGAGTGGAAGAGGGAGTCTGGATGATGCTCAGTACTTTGTGAGGTACTGTAATAGGGACACGAATGTGAAAGGGATGGTGTGGAAGAGAGTGTCTGGAAGATGCTCAGTACTATGTGAGGTACCGTAGTGGGGACGTGAATGTGCGAGGGATGGTGTGGAAGAGAGTTTCTGGATAATGCTCAGTACTGTGTGAGGTAGTAGGGATGCGAATTTAAAAGGGATGGTGTCCAAGAGAATGTCTGGATGATGCTCAGTAGTTTGTGAGGTACTGTAGCAGGGACGTGAATGTGAAAGGGACGGTGTGGAAGAGAGTGTCTGGATGATGCTCAGTACTATGTGAGGTAGTAGGGACGTGAATGTGAAAGGGACCGGGTGGAAGAGAGTCTCTGGATGATGCTCAGTACCATCTGAGATATTAGGGACGTGAATGTGAAAGGGACGTTGTGGAAGAGAATGCCTGGATGAAGCTCAGGAGTATGTGAGGTAGTAGGGATGTGATTGGGAAAGGGACGGTGTGGAAAAGAGTGTCTGGATGATGCTTATTACTATGTGAGGTACTGTAGTAGGGACGTGAATGTGAAAGGGACAGTGTGGAAGAGAGTGTCTGTATGATACTCAGTACTATGTGAGGTACTGCAGTAGGGATGTGAATGTGAAAGGGATCGTGTGGAAGAGACTGTCTGGATGATGCTCAATTCTTTGTGAGGTACTGTAGTAAGGATGTGAATGTGAAAGGGACGGTCTGGAAGAGAGTGTCTGGATAATGCTCAGTACTATGTGAGGTACTGTCGTAGGGACGTGAATGTGAGAGGGATGGTGTGGAAGAGAGTGTCTGGATGATGCTCAGTACTATGTGAGGTAGTAGGCACGTGAATGTGAAAGGGACCGTGTGGAAGAGAGTCTCTGGATGATGCTCAGTACCATCTGAGATAGTAGGGATGTGAATGTGAAAGGGACGTTGTGGAAGAGAGTGCCTGGATGAAGCTCAGTACAATGTGAGGTAGTAGGGATGTGATTGTGAAAGGGAGGGTGTGGAGAAGAGTGTCTGGATGATGCTTATTACTATGTGAGGTACTGTAGTAGGGACATGAATGTGAGAGGGATGGTGTGGAAGAGAGTTTCTGGATAATACTCAGTAGTTTGTGAGGTACTGTCGTAGGGACGTGAATGTGAAATGGACGGGGTGGAAGAGTGTGTCTGGATGATGCTCAGTACTACGTGAGCTACAGTAGTAGGGACGTGAATGTGAAAGGGACGGTGTGGACGAGAGTGTCTGGATGATGCTCAGTAGTATGTGAGATAGTAGGAACGTGAATGTGAAAGGGACCGTGTGGAAGAGAGTGTCTGGATGATGCTCAGTAGTATGTGAGGTACTGTAGTAGAGACCTGAAAGTGAAAGGGACAGTGTGGAAGAGGGAGTCTGGATGATGCTCAGTACTTTGTGAGGTACTGTAATAGGGACACGAATGTGAAAGGGATGGTGTGGAAGAGAGTGTCTGGAAGATTTTCAGTACTATGTGAGGTAGTAGGGATGCGAATTTAAAAGGGATGGTGTGCAAGAGAATGTCTGGATGATGCTCAGTAGTTTGTGAGGTACTGTAGCAGGGACGTGAATGTGAAAGGGACGGTGTGGAAGAGAGTGTCTGGATGATGCTCAGTACTATGTGAGGTAGTAGGGACGTGAATGTGAAAGGGACCGGGTGGAAGAGAGTCTCTGGATGATGCTCAGTACCATCTGAGATATTAGGGACGTGAATCTGAAAGGGACGTTGTGGAAGAGAGTGCCTGGATGAAGCTCAGTACTATGTGAGGTAGTAGGGATGTGATTGGGAAAGGGACGGTGTGGAAAAGAGTGTCTGGATGATGCTTATTACTATGTGAGGTACTGTAGTAGGGACGTGAATGTGAAAGGGACAGTGTGGAAGAGAGTGTCTGTATGATACTCAGTACTATGTGAGGTACTGCAGTAGGGATGTGAATGTGAAAGGGATCGTGTGGAAGAGACTGTCTGGATGATGCTCAATTCTTTGTGAGGTACTGTAGTAAGGATGTGAATGTGAAAGGGACGGTCTGGAAGAGAGTGTCTGGATAATGCTCAGTACTATGTGAGGTACTGTCGTAGGGACGTGAATGTGAGAGGGATGGTGTGGAAGAGAGTGTCTGGATGATGCTCAGTACTATGTGAGGTAGTAGGCACGTGAATGTGAAAGGGACCGTGTGTAAGAGAGTCTCTGGATGATGCTCAGTACCATCTGAGATAGTAGGGATGTGAATGTGAAAGGGACGTTGTGGAAGAGAGTGCCTGGATGAAGCTCAGTACAATGTGAGGTAGTAGGGATGTGATTGTGAAAGGGAGGGTGTGGAAAAGAGTGTCTGGATGATGCTTATTACTATGTGAGGTACTGTAGTAGGGACATGAATGTGAGAGGGATGGTGTGGAAGAGAGTTTCTGGATAATACTCAGTAGTTTGTGAGGTACTGTCGTAGGGACGTGAATGTGAAATGGACGGGGTGGAAGAGTGTGTCTGGATGATGCTCAGTACTACGTGAGCTACAGTAGTAGGGACGTGAATGTGAAAGGGACGGTGTGGAAGAGTGTGTCTGGATGATGCTCAGTACTATGTGAGGTACTGTAGTGGGGAAGTGAATGTGAAAGGGATGGTGTGGAAGAGAGTGTCTGGATGATGCTGAGTACTATGTGAGATAGTTGAGACGTGAATGTGAAAGGGACGGTGTGGAAGAGAGTGTCTGGATGATGCTCAGTACTATGTGAGGTACTGTAATAGGGATGTGAATATGAAAGGGACGGTGTGGAATAGAGTGTCTGTATGATGCTCAGTACTATGTGGGGTACTGTATTAGAGACGTAAATGTGAAAGGGATGCTGTGGAAGAGAGTGTCTGGATAATGCTCAGTATCATGTGAGGTAGTAGGGATGTGAATGTAAAAGGGATGGTGTGGAAGAGAATGTCTGGATGATGCTCAGTAGTTTGTGAGGGACTGTAGCAGGGACATGAATGTGAAAGGGATGGTGTGGAAGAGAGTGTCTGGATGATGCTCAGTACTACTTGAGGTACTGTAGTGGGGACGTGAACGTGAGTGGGACTGTGTGGAAGAGAGTGTCTGGATGATGCTCAGGACTATGTGAGGTACTGTAGTTAGGACGTGAATGTGAAAGGGACGGTGTGGAAGAGAGTGTCTGGATGATGCTCAGTACTATGTGAGATAGTAGGGCCGTGAATGTGAAAGGGACCGTGTGGAAGAGAGTGTCTGGATGATGCTCAGTACTATGTGAGGTAGTAAGGACGTGAATGTGAAAGGGACCGTGTGGAAGAGAGTCTCTGGATGATGCTCAGTACCATCTGAGATAGTAGGGACGTGAATGTGAAAGGGACGTTGTGGAAGAGAATGCCTGGATGAAACTCAGTAGTATGTGAGGTAGTAGGGATATCATTGTGAAAGGGACGGTGTGGAAGAGAGTGTATAGATGATGCTCAGTACCATGTGAGGTACTGCAGTAGGGACGTGAATATGAAAGGGACAGTGTGGAAGAGTTTCTGGATAATGCTCAGTACCATGTGATGTAGTAGGGACGTGAATGTAAAAGGGATGGTGTGGCAGAGAGTGTCTGGATGATGCTCAGTACTATGTGAGATAGTTGGGACGTGAATGTGAAAGGGACGGTGTGGAAGAGAGTGTCTGGATGATGCTCAGTACTATCTGAGGTACTGTAGTAGGGACGTGAATGTGAAAGGGACGGTGTGGAAGAGAGTGTCTGGATGATGCTCAGTACTATGTGAGGTAGGAGGGACGAGAATATGAAAGGGATGGTGTGGAAGAGAGTGTCTGGAAGATGCTCAGTACTATGTGAGGTAGTGTAGTAGGGACGTGAATGTGCGAGGGATGGTGTGGAAGAGAGTTTCTGGATATTGCTCAGTACTATGTGAGGTAGTAGGGACGTGAATGTAAAAGGGATGGTGTGGAAGAGAATGTCTGCATGATGCTCAGTAGTTTGTGAGGTACTGTAGTAGGGACATGAATGTGAAAGGGACCGTGTGGAAGAGAGTGTCTGGATGATGCTCAGTACTATGTGAGGTAGTAGGGACGTGAATGTGAAAGGGACCGTGTGGAAGAGAGTGTCTGGATGATGCTCAGTACTATGTGAGGTAGTAGGGACGTGAATGTGAAAGGGACGGTGTGGAAGAGAGTGTCTGGATGATGCTCAGTACTATGTGAGGTACTGTAGTGTGGACGTGAATGTGCGAGGGATGGTGTGGAAGAGAGTTTCGGAATAATGCTCAGTACTATGTGAGGTAGTAGGGATGTGAATTTAAAAGGGATGCTGTGGAAGAGAATGTCTGGATGATGCTCAGTAGTTTGTGAGGTACTGTAGCAGGGACGTGAATGTTAAAGGGACGGTGTGGAAGAGAGTGTCTGGATGATGCTCAGTACGATGTGAGGTAGTAGGGACGTGAATGTGAAAGGGACCTTGTGGAAGAGAGTGTCTGGATGATGCTCAGTACTATGTGAGGTAGTTGGGACGTGAATGTGAAAGGGACGGTGTGGAAGATAGTGTCTGGATGATGCTCAGTACTATGTGAGGTAGTAGGGACGTGAATGTAAAAGGGATGGTGTGGAAGAGAATGTCTGGATGATGCTCAGTAGTTTGTGAGGTACTGCAGTAGAGACGTGAATGTGAAAGGGACGGTGTGGAAGAGAGTTTCTGGATGATGCTCAGTACTTTGTGAGGTACTGTAGTCGGGATGTGAATATGAAAGGGACTGTGTGGACGAGAGTGTCTGGATGATGCTCAGTAGTATGTGAGATAGTAGGGACGTGAATGTGAAAGGGACCGTGTGGAAGAGAGTGTCTGGATGATGCTCAGTACTTTGTGAGGTACTGTAGTAGGGACGTGAATGTGAAAGGGATGGTGTGGAAGACAGTGTCTGGATGATGCTCAGTAGTATGTGAGGTACTGTAGTAGAGACCTGAAAGTGAAAGGGACAGTGTGGAAGAGAGAGTCTGGATGATGCTCAGTACTTTGTGAGGTACTGTAATAGGGACACGAATGTGAAAGGGATGGTGTGGAACAGAGTGCCTCGATGATGCTCAGTACTATGTGAGGTAGTAGGGACGTGAATGTGAAAGGGATGGTGTGGAAGAGAGTGTCTGGAAGATGCTCAGTACTATGTGAGGTACCGTAGTGGGGACGTGAATGTGCGAGGGATGGTGTGGAAGAGAGTTTCTGGATAATGCTGAGTACTATGTGAGGTAGTAGGGATGCGAATTTAAAAGGGATGGTGTGCAAGAGATTGTCTGGATGATGCTCAGTAGTTTGTGAGGTACTGTAGCAGGGACGTGAATGTGAAAGGGACGGTGTGGAAGAGCGTGTCTGGATGATGCTCAGTACTATGTGAGGTACTGTAGTAGGGACGTGAATGTGTAAGGGACGGTGTGGAAGAGAGTGTCTGGATGATGCTCAGTACTATCTGAGATAGTAGGGATGTGAATTTAAAAGGGATGCTGTGGAAGAGAATGTCTGGATGATGCTCAGTAGTTTGTGAGGTACTGTAGCAGGGACGTGAATGTGAAAGGGACGGTGTGGAAGAGAGTGTCTGGATGATGCTCAGCACTATGTGAGGTGCTGTAGTAGGGATGTGAATGTAAAAAGGATGGTGTGGAAGAGAGTGTCTGGATGATGCTCAGTACGATGTGAGGTAGTAGGGACGTGAATGTGAAAGGGATGGTATGGAAGAGAATGTCTGGATGATGCTCAGTAGTTTGTGAGGTACTGTAGTAGGGACGTGAATGTGAAAGGGACGGCGTGGAAGAGAGTGTCTGGATAATGCTCAGTACTATATGAGTTACTGTAGTAGGGACGTGAATGTGAAAGGGATGGTGTGGAAGAGAATTTCTGGATAATGCTCAGTCCTATGTGAGGTAGTAGGGACGTGAATGTAAAAGGGATGGTGTGGAAGAGAATGTCTGGATGATGCTCAGTAGTTTGTGAGGTACTGTAGTAGAGACGTGAATGTGAAAGGTACGGTGTGGAAGAGAGTGTCTGGATGATGCTCAGTACTTTGTGAGGTACTGTAGTAAGGATGTGAATGTGAAAGGGACGGTGTGGACGAGAGTGTCTGGATGATGCTCAGTAGTATGTGAGATAGTAGGAACGTGAATGTGAAAGGGACCGTGTGGAAGAGAGTGTCTGGATGATGCTCAGTACTTTGTGAGGTACCGTAGTCGGGACGTGAATGTGAAAGGGATGGTGTGGAAGACAGTGTCTGGATGATGCTCAGTAGTATGTGAGGTACTGCAGTAGGGATGTGAATGTGAAAGGGATCGTGTGGAAGAGACTGTCTGGATGATGCTCAATTCTTTGTGAGGTACTGTAGTAAGGATGTGAATGTGAAAGGGACGGTCTGGAAGAGAGTGTCTGGATAATGCTCAGTACTATGTGAGGTACTGTCGTAGGGACGTGAATGTGAGAGGGATGGTGTGGAAGAGAGTGTCTGGATGATGCTCAGTACTATGTGAGGTAGTAGGCACGTGAATGTGAAAGGGACCGTGTGTAAGAGAGTCTCTGGATGATGCTCAGTACCATCTGAGATAGTAGGGATGTGAATGTGAAAGGGACGTTGTGGAAGAGAGTGCCTGGATGAAGCTCAGTACAATGTGAGGTAGTAGGGATGTGATTGTGAAAGGGAGGGTGTGGAAAAGAGTGTCTGGATGATGCTTATTACTATGTGAGGTACTGTAGTAGGGACATGAATGTGAGAGGGATGGTGTGGAAGAGAGTTTCTGGATAATACTCAGTAGTTTGTGAGGTACTGTCGTAGGGACGTGAATGTGAAATGGACGGGGTGGAAGAGTGTGTCTGGATGATGCTCAGTACTACGTGAGCTACAGTAGTAGGGACGTGAATGTGAAAGGGACGGTGTGGAAGAGTGTGTCTGGATGATGCTCAGTACTATGTGAGGTACTGTAGTGGGGAAGTGAATGTGAAAGGGATGGTGTGGAAGAGAGTGTCTGGATGATGCTGAGTACTATGTGAGATAGTTGAGACGTGAATGTGAAAGGGACGGTGTGGAAGAGAGTGTCTGGATGATGCTCAGTACTATGTGAGGTACTGTAATAGGGATGTGAATATGAAAGGGACGGTGTGGAATAGAGTGTCTGTATGATGCTCAGTACTATGTGGGGTACTGTATTAGAGACGTAAATGTGAAAGGGATGCTGTGGAAGAGAGTGTCTGGATAATGCTCAGTATCATGTGAGGTAGTAGGGATGCGAATTTAAAAGGGATGGTGTGCAAGAGATTGTCTGGATGATGCTCAGTAGTTTGTGAGGTACTGTAGCAGGGACGTGAATGTGAAAGGGACGGTGTGGAAGAGCGTGTCTGGATGATGCTCAGTACTATGTGAGGTACTGTAGTAGGGACGTGAATGTGAAAGGGACGGTGTGGAAGAGAGTGTCTGGATGATGCTCAGTACTATCTGAGATAGTAGGGATGTGAATTTAAAAGGGATGCTGTGGAAGAGAATGTCTGGATGATGCTCAGTAGTTTGTGAGGTACTGTAGCAGGGACGTGAATGTGAAAGGGACGGTGTGGAAGAGAGTGTCTGGATGATGCTCAGCACTATGTGAGGTGCTGTAGTAGGGATGTGAATGTAAAAAGGATGGTGTGGAAGAGAGTGTCTGGATGATGCTCAGTACGATGTGAGGTAGTAGGGACGTGAATGTGAAAGGGATGGTATGGAAGAGAATGTCTGGATGATGCTCAGTAGTTTGTGAGGTACTGTAGTAGGGACGTGAATGTGAAAGGGACGGCGTGGAAGAGAGTGTCTGGATAATGCTCAGTACTATATGAGTTACTGTAGTAGGGACGTGAATGTGAAAGGGATGGTGTGGAAGAGAATTTCTGGATAATGCTCAGTCCTATGTGAGGTAGTAGGGACGTGAATGTAAAAGGGATGGTGTGGAAGAGAATGTCTGGATGATGCTCAGTAGTTTGTGAGGTACTGTAGTAGAGACGTGAATGTGAAAGGTACGGTGTGGAAGAGAGTGTCTGGATGATGCTCAGTACTTTGTGAGGTACTGTAGTAAGGATGTGAATGTGAAAGGGACGGTGTGGACGAGAGTGTCTGGATGATGCTCAGTAGTATGTGAGATAGTAGGAACGTGAATGTGAAAGGGACCGTGTGGAAGAGAGTGTCTGGATGATGCTCAGTACTTTGTGAGGTACCGTAGTCGGGACGTGAATGTGAAAGGGATGGTGTGGAAGACAGTGTCTGGATGATGCTCAGTAGTATGTGAGGTACTGTAGTAGAGACCTGAAAGTGAAAGGGACAGTGTGGAAGAGGGAGTCTGGATGATGCTCAGTACTTTGTGAGGTACTGTAATAGGGACACGAATGTGAAAGGGATGGTGTGGAACAGAGTGCCTCGATGATGCTCAGTACTATGTGAGGTAGTAGGGACGTGAATGTGAAAGGGATAGTGTGGAAGAGAGTTTCTGGATAATGCTCAGTACTATGTGAGGTAGTAGGGATGCGAATTTAAAAGGGATGGTGTGCAAGAGAATGTCTGGATGATGCTCAGTAGTTTGTGAGGTACTGTAGCAGGGACGTGAATGTGAAAAGGACGGTGTGGAAGAGAGTGTCTGGATGATGCTCAGTACTATGTGAGGTAGTAGGGACGTGAATGTGAAAGGGACCGGGTGGAAGAGAGTCTCTGGATGATGCTCAGTACCATCTGAGATATTAGGGACGTGAATGTGAAAGGGACGTTGTGGAAGAGAGTGCCTGGATGAAGCTCAGTACTATGTGAAGTAGTAGGGATGTGATTGTGAAAGGGACGGTGTGGAAAAGAGTGTCTGGATGATGCTTATTACTATGTGAGGTACTGTAGTAGGGACGTGAATGTGAAAGGGACATTGTGGAAGAGAGTGTCTGGATGATGCACAGTACTATGTGAGGTACTGTAGTAAGGATGTGAATGTGAAAGGGACGGTCTGGAAGAGAGTGTCTGCATAATGCTCAGTACTATGTGAGGTACTGTCGTAGGGACGTGAATGTGAGAGGGATGGTGTGGAAGAGAGTGTCTGGATGATGCTCAGTACTATGTGAGGTCGTAGGGACGTGAATGTGAAAGGGACGGTGTGGAAGAGAGTGTCTGGATGATGCTCAGTACTTTGTGAGGTACTGTAATAGGGACGTTAATGTGAAAGGGACGGTGTGGCAGAGAGTGTCTGGATGATGCTGAGTACTATGTGAGATAGTTGAGACGTGAATGTGAAAGGGATGGTGTGGAAGAGAGTGTCTGGATGATGCTCAGTACTATGTGAGGTACTGTAATAGGGATGTGAATATGAAAGGGACGGTGTGGAATAGAGTGTCTGTATGATGCTCAGTACTATGTGGGGTACTGTATTAGAGACGTAAATGTGAAAGGGATGCTGTGGAAGAGAGTGTCTGGATAATGCTCAGTACTATGTGAGGTAGTAGGGATGTGAATGCAAAAGGGATGGTGTGGAAGAGAATGTCAGGATGATGCTCAGTAGTTTGTGAGGGACTGTAGCAGGGACATGAATGTGAAAGGGATGGTGTGGAAGAGAGTGTCTGGATGATGCTCAGTACTACTTGAGCTACTGTAGTGGGGACGTGAACGTGAGTGGGACTGTGTGGAAGAGAGTGTCTGGAAGATGCTCAGTACTATGTGAGGTAGTGTAGTAGGGACGTGAATGTGCGAGGGATGGTGTGGAAGAGAGTTTCTGGATATTGCTCAGTACTATGTGAGGTAGTAGGGACGTGAATGTAAAAGGGATGGTGTGGAAGAGAATGTCTGGATGATGCTCAGTAGTTTGTGAGGTACTGTAGCAGGGACGTGAATGTGAAAGGGACGATGTGGAAGAGAGTGTCTGGATGATGCTCAGTACTATGTGAGGTAGTAGGGACTTTAATGTGAAAGAGACCGTGTGGAAGAGAGTGTCTGGATGATGCTCAGTACTATGTGAGGTAGTAGGGACGTGAATGGGAAAGGGACGGTGTGGAAGAGCGTGTCTGGATGATGCTCAGTACTATGTGAGGTACTGTAGTAGGGACGTGAATGTGAAAGGGACCGTGTGGAAGAGAGTGTCTGGATGATGCTCAGTACTATCTGAGATAGTAGGGACGTGAATGTGAAAGGGACGGTGTGGAAGAGAGTGTCTGGAAGATGCTCAGTACTATGTGAGGTACTGTAGTGGGGACGTGAATGTGCGAGGGATGGTGTGGGAGAGAGTTTCTGGATAATGCTCAGTACTTTGTGAGGTACTGTAGCAGGGACGTGAATGTGAAAGGGACCGTGTGGAAGAGAGTCTCTGGATGATGCTCAGTACCTTCTGAGATATTAGGGACGTGAATGTGAAAGGGACGTTGTGCAAGAGAGTACCTGCATGAAGCTCAGTACTATGTGAGGTAGTAGGGATGTGATTGTGAAAGGGACGGTGTGGAAAAGAGTGTCTGGATGATGCTTATTACTATGTGAGGTACTGTAGTAGGGACGTGAATGTGAAAGGGACAGTGTGGAAGAGAGTGTCTGTATGATACTCAGTACTATGTGAGGTACTGCAGTAGGGATGTGAATGTGAAAGGGATCGTGTGGAAGAGACTGTCTGGATGATACCCAATTCTTTGTGAGGTACTGTAGTAAGGATGTGAATGTGAAAGGGACGATCTGGAAGAGAGTGTCTGGATAGTGCTCAGTAGTATGTGAGGTACTGTTGTAGGGACGTGAATGTGAGAGGGATGGTGTGGAAGAGAGTGTCTGGATGATGCTCAGTACTATGTGAGATAGTAGGGACGTGAATGTGAAAGGGACGTTGTGGAAGAGAGTGCCTGGATGAAGCTCAGTACTATGTGAGGTAGTAGGGACGTGAATGTGAAAGGGACGGTGTGGAAGAGAGTGTCTGGATGAAGCTCAGTACTATGTGAAGTACTAGGGATGTGATTGTGAAAGGGAGGGTGTGGAAAAGAGTGTCTGGATGATGCTTATTACTATGTGAGGTACTGTAGTAGGGACGTGAATGTGAGAGGGATGGTGTGGAAGAGAGTTTCTGGATAATACTCAGTAGTTTGTGAGGTACTGTCGTAGGGACGTAAATGTGAAAGGGACGGAGTGGAAGAGAGTGTCTGGATGATGCTCTGTACTATGTGAGGTCGTAGGGACGTGAATGTGAAAGGGACGGTGTGGAAGAGAGTGTCTGGATGATGCTCAGTACTTTGTGAGGTACCGTAATAGGGACGTTAATGTGAAAGGGACGGTGTGGCAGAGAGTGTCTGGATGATGCTGAGTACTATGTGAGATAGTTGAGACTTGAATGTGAAAAGGACAGTGTGGAAGACAGTGTCTGGATGATGCTCAGTACTTTGTGAGTTTCTGTAGTAGGGATGTGAATGTGAAAAGGACGGTGTGGAATAGAGTGTCTGTATGATGCTCACTACTATGTGGGGTAGTAGGGACGTGAATGTAAAAGGGATGGTGTGGAAGAGAATGTCTGGATGATGCTCAGAAGTTTGTGAGGTACTGTAGCAGGGACATGAATGTGAAAGGGACGGTGTGGAAGAGAGTGTCTGGATGATGCTCTGTACTATGTGAGGTAGTAGGGACGTGAATGTGAAAGGGACGGTGTGGAAGAGAGTGTCTGGATGATGCTCAGTACTTTCTGAGGTACTGCAGTAGGGACGTGCATGTGAAAGGGGCGGTGTGGAACAGAATCACTGGATGACGCTCAGTACTATCTGAGGTACTGTAGTAGGGACGTGAATGTGAAAGGGACGGTGTGGAAGAGAGTGTCTGGATGATGCTCAGTACTATGTGAGGTTCTGTAGTACGGATGTGAATGTGAAAGGGACGGTGTGGAAGAGAGTGTCTGGATGATGCTCAGTAGTATGTGAGATAGTAGGGACATGAATGTGAAAGGGACGGTGTGGAAGAGAGTGTCTGGATGATGCTCAGTGCTATGTGAGGCACTGTAGTAGGGGCGTGAATGTGAAAGGGACGGTGTGGAAGAGAGTGTCTGGGTGATGCTCAGTACTATGTGAGGTACTGTAATAGGGACGAGAATTTGAAAGGGATGGTGTGGAAGATAGTGTTTGGATGATGCTCAGTACTATGTGAGGTACTGTAGTAGGGACGTGAATGTAAAAGGGACGGTGTGGAAGAGAGTGTGTGGATGATGCTAGGTACTATGTGAGGTACTGTAGTCGGGATGTGAATATAAAAGGGATGGTGTGGACGAGAGTGTCTGGATGATGCTCAGTGGTATGTGAGATAGCAGGAACGTGAATGTGAAAGGGACTGTGTGGAACAGACTGTCTGGATGATGCTCAGTAGTATGTGAGGTACTGTAGTAGAGACCTGAAAGTGAAAGGGACAGTGTGGAAGAGAGTGTCTGGATGATGCTCAGTACTATGTGAGGTTCTGTAGTGCGGATGTGAATGTGAAAGGGACGGTGTGGAAGAGAGTGTCTGGATAATGCTCAGTCCTATGTGAGGTACAGTAGAAGGGACGTGAATGTGAAAGGGACGGTGCGGAAGAGAGTGTCTGGATAACGCTCAGTACTATCTGAGGTACTGTAGTAGGGACGTGAATGTGAAAGGGATGGTGTGGAAGAGAGTGACTGGATGATGCTCAGTACTATGTGAGGTTGTAGGGACGTGAATGTGAAAGGGGCGGTGTGGAAGAGAGTGTCTGGATGATGCTCAGTACTTTCTGAGGTACTGTAGTAGGGACGTGAATGTGAAAGGGGCTGTGTGGAAGAGAATCACTGGATGACGCTCAGTACTATCTGAGGTACTGTAGTAGGGACGTGAATGTGAAAGGGACGGTGCGGAAGAGAGTGTCTGGATGATGCTCAGTACTATGTGAGGTTCTGTAGTGCGGATGTGAATGTGAAAGGGACGGTGTGGAAGAGAGTGTCTGGATGATGCTCAGTAGTATGTGAGATAGTAGGGACGTGAATGTGAAAGGGACGGTGTGGAAGAGAGTGTCTGGATGATGCTCAGTACTATCTGAGGTACTGTAGTAGGGACGTGAATGTGAAAGGGACGGTGTGGAAGAGAGTGTGTGGATGATGGTAGGTACTATGTGAGGTACTGTAGTCGGGATGTGACTATGAAAGTGATGGTGTGGACGAGAGTGTCTGGATGATGCTCAGTGGTATGTGAGATAGTAGGAACGTGAATGTGAAAGGGACTGTGTGGAACAGAGTGTCTGGATGATGCTCAGTAGTATGAGAGGTACTGTAGTAGAGACCTGAAAGTGAAAGGGACAGTGTGGAAGAGAGTGTCTGGATGATGCTCAGTAATATGTGAGATAGTAGGGACGTGAATGTGAAAGGGATGGTGTGGAAGAGAGTGTCTGGATGATGCTCAGTCCTATGTGAGGTACAGTAGTAGGGACGAGAATGTGAAAGGGACGGTGCGGAAGAGAGTGTCTGGATGACGCTCAGTACTATCTGAGATACTGTAGTAGGGACGTGAATGTGAAAGGGATGGTGTGGAAGAGAGTGACTGGATGATGCTCAGTACTATGTGAGGTAGTAGGGGCTTGAATGTGAAAGGGACGGTGTGGAAGAGAGAGTCTGGATGATGCTCAGTACTTTCTGAGGTACTGTAGTAGGGACGTGAATGTGAAAGGGGCGGTGTGGAAGAGAATCACTGGATGACGCTCAGTACCATCTAAGGTACTGTAGTAGGGACGTGAATGTGAAAGGGATGATGTGGAAGAGAGTGTCTGGATGATGCTCGGTACTATGTGAGGTACTGTAGTAGGGACGTCAATGTGAAAGGGACGGTGTGGAAGAGAGTGTCTGGATGATGCTCAGTACGATGTGAGATAGTAGGGACGTGTATATGAAAGTGACGGTGTGGAAGAGAGTGTATGGATGACAGTCAGTACTATATGAGGTACTGTCGTAGGGACGTGAATGGGAAAGTGATGTTGTTGAAGAGAGTGTCTGGATGAAGCTCAGTACTACCTGAGGTACTGTAGTAGGGACGTGAATGTGAAAGGGACGGTGTGGAAGAGAGTGTCTGGATAATGCTCAGTACTATGTGAGGTACTGTAGTAGGGACGTGAATGTGAAAGGGACGGTGTGGAAGAGAGTGTCTGGATGATGCTCAGTACTATGTGAGGGAGTAAGGACGTGAATGTGAAAGGGACGGTGTGGAAGAGAGTGTCTGGATGGTGCTCGGTACTATGTGAGGTACTGTAGTAGGGACGTGAATGTGAAAGAGACGGTGTGGAAGAGAGTGTCTGGATGATGCTCAGTACTATGTGAAGTACTGTAGTAGGGACGTGAATGTGAAAGGGACGGTGTGGAAGAGAGTGTCTGGATGATGCTCAGTACCATGTGAGGTACTGTGGTAGGGACGTGAATTTGAAAGGGACGGTGTGGAAGAGAGAGACTAGATGATGCTCAGTACGATGTGAGATAGTAGGGACGTGTATATGAAAGGGACGGTGTGGAAGAGAGTGTATGGATGATGCTCAGTACTATATGAGGTACTGTAGTGGGGAGCTGTATGTGAAAGGGACGGTGTGGAAGAGAGTATCTTGATGATGCTCAGTACTTTGTGAGGTGGTACGGACGTGAATGTGAAAGGGACGGTGCGGAAGAGAGTGTCTGGATGATGCTCAGTACTTTGTGAGGTACTGTAGTAGGGACATGAATGTGAAAGGGAAGGTGTGGAAGAGAGTGTCTGGATAAAGCTCGGTACTATGTGAGGTACTGTAGTAGGGACGTGAATGTGAAAGTGATGTTGTTGAAGAGAGTGTCTGGATGAAGCTCAGTACTACCTGAGGTACTGTAGTAGGGACGTGAATGTGAAAGGGACGGTGTGGAAGAGAGTGTCTGGATGATGCTCAGTACTATGTGAGCTTCTGTAGTACGGATGTGAATGTGAAAGGGATGGTGTGGAAGATAGTGTCTGGATGATGCTCAGTACTATGTGAGGTACTGTAGTAGGGACGTGAATGTGAAAGGGACGGTGTGGAAGAGTGTCTGGATGATGCTCAGTACTATGTGAGGTACTGTAGTAGGGACGTGAATGTGAAAGGGACGGTGTGGAAGAGAGTGTCTGGATGATGCTCGGTACTATGTGAGGTACTGTAGTAGGGACGTGAATGTGAAAGAGACGGTGTGGAAGAGAGTGTCTGGATGATGCTCAGTACTATGTGAGGTACTGTAGTAGGGACGTGAATGTGAAAGGGACGGTGTGGAAGAGAGTGTCCGGATGATGCTCAGTACCATGTGAGGTACTGTAGTAGGGACGTGAATGTGAAAGGGACGGTGTGGAAGAGAGTGTCTGGATGATGATCAGTACTAAGTGAGGAACTGTAGTAGGGACGTGAATGTGAAAGGGATGGTGTGGAAGAGAGTGTCTGGATGATGCTCAGTACTATCTGAGGTCCTGTATTAGGGACGTGAATGAGAAAGGGACGGTGTGGAAGAGAGAGTCTGGATGATGCTCAGTACTTTGTGAGGTACTGTAGTAGGGACGTGAATGTGAAAGACACGGTGTGGAAGAGAGTGTCTGGATGATGCTCTGTACTATGTGAGGTACTGTAGTAGGTACGTGAATGTGAAAGGGACGGTGTGGAAGAGAGTGTCTGGATGATGCTCAGTACTATATGAGGTACTGTAGTAGGGACGTGAATGTGAAAGTGACGGTGTGGAAGAGAGTGTCTGGATGATGCTCAGTACTATGTGAGGTACTGTAGTAGGGACGTGAATTTGAAAGGGATGGTGTGGAGGATAGTGTCTGGATGATGATCAGCACTTTGTGAGGTAGTAGGGACGTGAATGTGAAAGGGACGGTGTGGAAGAGAGTGTCTGGATGATGCTCGGTACTATGTCAGGTACTGTAGTAGTGACATGAATGTGAAAGGGACGGTGTGGAAGAGAGAGTCTGGATGATGCTCAGTTCTACGTGAGGAACTGTAGAAAGGATGTGAATGTGAAAGGGACGGTGTGGAAGAGAGTGTCTGGATGATGCTCACTAGTATGTGAGATAGTAGGGAAGTTAATGTGAAAGGGATGGTGTGGAAGAGAGTGTCTGGATGATGCTCAGTCCTATGTGAGGTACAGTAGTAGGGACGAGAATGTGAAAGGGACGGTGCGGAAGAGAGTGTCTGGATGACGCTCAGTACTATCTGAGATACTGTAGTAGGGACGTGAATGTGAAAGGGATGGTGTGGAAGAGAGTGACTGGATGATGCTCAGTACTATGTGAGGTAGTAGGGGCTTGAATGTGAAAGGGACGGTGTGGAAGAGAGAGTCTCGATGATGCTCAGTACTTTCTGAGGTACTGTAGTAGGGACGTGAATGTGAAAGGGGCGGTGTGGAAGAGAATCACTGGATGACGCTCAGTACCATCTAAGGTACTGTAGTAGGGACGTGAATGTGAAAGGGATGATGTGGAAGAGCGTGTCTGGATGATGCTCGGTACTATGTGAGGTACTGTAGTAGGGACGTCAATGTGAAAGGGACGGTGTGGAAGAGAGTGTCTGGATGATGCTCAGTACGATGTGAGATAGTAGGGACGTGTATATGAAAGTGACGGTGTGGAAGAGAGTGTATGGATGACAGTCAGTACGATATGAGGTACTGTCGTAGGGACGTGAATGGGAAAGTGATGTTGTTGAAGAGAGTGTCTGGATGAAGCTCAGTACTACCTGAGGTACTGTAGTAGGGACGTGAATGTGAAAGGGACGGTGTGGAAGAGAGTGTCTGGATAATGCTCAGTACTATGTGAGGTACTGTAGTAGGGACGTGAATGTGAAAGGGACGGTGTGGAAGAGAGTGTCTGGATGATGCTCAGTACTATGTGAGGGAGTAGGGACGTGAATGTGAAAGGGACGGTGTGGAAGAGAGTGTCTGGATGGTGCTCGGTACTATGTGAGGTACTGTAGTAGGGACGTGAATGTGAAAGAGACGGTGTGGAAGAGAGTGTCTGGATGATGCTCAGTACTATGTGAAGTACTGTAGTAGGGACGTGAATGTGAAAGGGACGGTGTGGAAGAGAGTGTCTGGATGATGCTCAGTACCATGTGAGGTACTGTGGTAGGGACGTGAATTTGAAAGGGACGGTGTGGAAGAGAGAGACAAGATGATGCTCAGTACGATGTGAGATAGTAGGGACGTGTATATGAAAGGGACGGTGTGGAAGAGAGTGTATGGATGATGCTCAGTACTATATGAGGTACTGTAGTGGGGAGCTGTATGTGAAAGGGACGGTGTGGAAGAGAGTATCTTGATGATGCTCAGTACTTTGTGAGGTGGTACGGACGTGAATGTGAAAGGGACGGTGCGGAAGAGAGTGTCTGGATGATGCTCAGTACTTTGTGAGGTACTGTGGTAGGGACATGAATGTGAAAGGGAAGGTGTGGAAGAGAGTGTCTGGATAAAGCTCGGTACTATGTGAGGTACTGTAGTAGGGACGTGAATGTGAAAGTGATGTTGTTGAAGAGAGTGTCTGGATGAAGCTCAGTACTACCTGAGGTACTGTAGTAGGGACGTGAATGTGAAAGGGACGGTGTGGAAGAGAGTGTCTGGATGATGCTCAGTACTATGTGAGCTTCTGTAGTACGGATGTGAATGTGAAAGGGATGGTGTGGAAGAGAGTGTCTGGATGATGCTCAGTACTATGTGAGGTACTGTAGTAGGGACGTGAATGTGAAAGGGACGGTGTGGAAGAGTGTCTGGATGATGCTCAGTACTATGTGAGGTACTGTAGTAGGGACGTGAATGTGAAAGGGACGGTGTGGAAGAGAGTGTCTGGATGATGCTCGGTACTATGTGAGGTACTGTAGTAGGGACGTGAATGTGAAAGAGACAGTGTGGAAGAGAGTGTCTGGATGATGCTCAGTACTATGTGAGGTACTGTAGTAGGGACGTGAATGTGAAAGGGACGGTGTGGAAGAGAGTGTCCGGATGATGCTCAGTACCATGTGAGGTACTGTAGTAGGGACGTGAATGTGAAAGGGACGGTGTGGAAGAGAGTGTCTGGATGATGATCAGTACTAAGTGAGGAACTGTAGTAGGGACGTGAATGTGAAAGGGATGGTGTGGAAGAGAGTGTCTGGATGATGCTCAGTACTATCTGAGGTCCTGTATTAGGGACGTGAATGAGAAAGGGACGGTGTGGAAGAGAGAGTCTGGATGATGCTCAGTACTTTGTGAGGTACTGTAGTAGGGACGTGAATGTGAAAGACACGGTGTGGAAGAGAGTGTCTGGATGATGCTCTGTACTATGTGAGGTACTGTAGTAGGTACGTGAATGTGAAAGGGACGGTGTGGAAGAGAGTGTCTGGATGATGCTCAGTACTATATGAGGTACTGTAGTAGGGACGTGAATGTGAAAGTGACGGTGTGGAAGAGAGTGTCTGGATGATGCTCAGTACTATGTGAGGTACTGTAGTAGGGACGTGAATTTGAAAGGGATGGTGTGGAGGATAGTGTCTGGATGATGATCAGCACTTTGTGAGGTAGTAGGGACGTGAATGTGAAAGGGACGGTGTGGAAGAGAGTGTCTGGATGATGCTCGGTACTATGTCAGGTACTGTAGTAGTGACATGAATGTGAAAGGGACGGTGTGGAAGAGAGAGTCTGGATGATGCTCAGTACTACGTGAGGAACTGTAGAAAGGATGTGAATGTGAAAGGGACGGTGTGGAAGAGAGTGTCTGGATGATGCTCACTAGTATGTGAGATAGTAGGGAAGTTAATGTGAAAGGGACGGTGTGGAAGAGAGTGTCTGGATGATGCTCAGCACTATGTGAGGGACAGTAGTAGGGACGTGAATGTGAAAGGGATGATGTGGAAGAGAGTGACTGGATGATGCTCAGTATTATGTGAGGTACTCTGGTAGGGTCGTGAATGTGAAAGGGACGGTGTGGAAGAGAGTGTCTAGATGATGCTCAGTACGATGTGAGATAGTAGGGACGTGTATATGAAAGGGACGGTGTGGAAGAGAGTGTCTGGATGACGCTCAGTACTATCTGAGGTACTGTAGTAGGGACGTGAATGTGAAAGGGACGGTGTGGAAGAGAGTGTCTGGATGATGCTCAGTACTATGTGAGGTTCTGTAGTACGGATGTGAATGTGAAAGGGACGGTGTGGAAGAGAGTGTCTGGATGATGCTCAGCAGTATGTGAGATAGTAGGGACATGAATGTGAAAGGGACGGTGTGGAAGAGAGTGTCTGGATGATGCTCAGTGCTATGTGAGGCACTGTAGTAGGGGCGTGAATGTGAAAGGGACGGTGTGGAAGAGAGTGTCTGGATGATGCTCAGTACTATGTGAGGTACTGTAATAGGGACGAGAATTTGAAAGGGATGGTGTGGAAGATAGTGTTTGGATGATGCTCAGTACTATGTGAGGTACTGTAGTAGGGACGTGAATGTAAAAGGGACGGTGTGGAAGAGAGTGTGTGGATGATGCTAGGTACTATGTGAGGTACTGTAGTCGGGATGTGAATATAAAAGGGATGGTGTGGACGAGAGTGTCTGGATGATGCTCAGTGGTATGTGAGATAGTAGGAACGTGAATGTGAAAGGGACTGTGTGGAACAGACTGTCTGGATGATGCTCAGTAGTATGTGAGGTACTGTAGTAGAGACCTGAAAGTGAAAGGGACAGTGTGGAAGAGAGTGTCTGGATGATGCTCAGTACTATGTGAGGTTCTGTAGTGCGGATGTGAATGTGAAAGGGACGGTGTGGAAGAGAGTGTCTGGATGATGCTCAGTCCTATGTCAGGTACAGTAGAAGGGACGTGAATGTGAAAGGGACGGTGCGGCAGAGAGTGTCTGGATAACGCTCAGTACTATCTGAGGTACTGTAGTAGGGACGTGAATGTGAAAGGGATGGTGTGGAAGAGAGTGACTGGATGATGCTCAGTACTATGTGAGGTTGTAGGGACGTGAATGTGAAAGGGGCGGTGTGGAAGAGAGTGTCTGGATGATGCTCAGTACTTTCTGAGGTACTGTAGTAGGGACGTGAATGTGAAAGGGGCCGTGTGGAAGAGAATCACTGGATGACGCTCAGTACTATCTGAGGTACTGTAGTAGGGACGTGAATGTGAAAGGGGCTGTGTGGAAGAGAATCACTGGATGACGCTCAGTACTATCTGAGGTACTGTAGTAGGGACGTGAATGTGAAAGGGACGGTGCGGAAGAGAGTGTCTGGATGATGCTCAGTACTATGTGAGGTTCTGTAGTGCGGATGTGAATGTGAAAGGGACGGTGTGGAAGAGAGTGTCTGGATGATGCTCAGTAGTATGTGAGATAGTAGGGACGTGAATGTGAAAGGGACGGTGTGGAAGAGAGTGTCTGGATGATGCTCAGTACTATCTGAGGTACTGTAGTAGGGACGTGAATGTGAAAGGGACGGTGTGGAAGAGAGTGTGTGGATGATGCTAGGTACTATGTGAGGTACAGTAGTCGGGATGTGACTATGAAAGTGATGGTGTGGACGAGAGTGTCTGGATGATGCTCAGTGGTATGTGAGATAGTAGGAACGTGAATGTGAAAGGGACTGTGTGGAACAGAGTGTCTGGATGATGCTCAGTAGTATGAGAGGTACTGTAGTAGAGACCTGAAAGTGAAAGGGACAGTGTGGAAGAGAGTGTCTGGATGATGCTCAGTAATATGTGAGATAGTAGGGACGTGAATGTGAAAGGGATGGTGTGGAAGAGAGTGTCTGGATGATGCTCAGTCCTATGTGAGGTACAGTAGTAGGGACGAGAATGTGAAAGGGACGGTGCGGAAGAGAGTGTCTGGATGACGCTCAGTACTATCTGAGATACTGTAGTAGGGACGTGAATGTGAAAGGGATGGTGTGGAAGAGAGTGACTGGATGATGCTCAGTACTATGTGAGGTAGTAGGGGCTTGAATGTGAAAGGGACGGTGTGGAAGAGAGAGTCTGGATGATGCTCAGTACTTTCTGAGGTACTGTAGTAGGGACGTGAATGTGAAAGGGGCGGTGTGGAAGAGAATCACTGGATGACGCTCAGTACCATCTAAGGTACTGTAGTAGGGACGTGAATGTGAAAGGGATGATGTGGAAGAGCGTGTCTGGATGATGCTCGGTACTATGTGAGGTACTGTAGTAGGGACGTCAATGTGAAAGGGACGGTGTGGAAGAGAGTGTCTGGATGATGCTCAGTACGATGTGAGATAGTAGGGACGTGTATATGAAAGTGACGGTGTGGAAGAGAGTGTATGGATGACAGTCAGTACTATATGAGGTACTGTCGTAGGGACGTGAATGGGAAAGTGATGTTGTTGAAGAGAGTGTCTGGATGAAGCTCAGTACTACCTGAGGTACTGTAGTAGGGACGTGAATGTGAAAGGGACGGTGTGGAAGAGAGTGTCTGGATAATGCTCAGTACTATGTGAGGTACTGTAGTAGGGACGTGAATGTGAAAGGGACGGTGTGGAAGAGAGTGTCTGGATGATGCTCAGTACTATGTGAGGGAGTAGGGACGTGAATGTGAAAGGGACGGTGTGGAAGAGAGTGTCTGGATGGTGCTCGGTACTATGTGAGGTACTGTAGTAGGGACGTGAATGTGAAAGAGACGGTGTGGAAGAGAGTGTCTGGATGATGCTCAGTACTATGTGAAGTACTGTAGTAGGGACGTGAATGTGAAAGGGACGGTGTGGAAGAGAGTGTCTGGATGATGCTCAGTACCATGTGAGGTACTGTGGTAGGGACGTGAATTTGAAAGGGACGGTGTGGAAGAGAGAGACTAGATGATGCTCAGTACGATGTGAGATAGTAGGGACGTGTATATGAAAGGGACGGTGTGGAAGAGAGTGTATGGATGATGCTCAGTACTATATGAGGTACTGTAGTGGGGAGCTGTATGTGAAAGGGACGGTGTGGAAGACAGTATCTTGATGATGCTCAGTACTTTGTGAGGTGGTACGGACGTGAATGTGAAAGGGACGGTGCGGAAGAGAGTGTCTGGATGATGCTCAGTACTTTGTGAGGTACTGTAGTAGGGACATGAATGTGAAAGGGAAGGTGTGGAAGAGAGTGTCTGGATAAAGCTCGGTACTATGTGAGGTACTGTAGTAGGGACGTTAATGTGAAAGTGATGTTGTTGAAGAGAGTGTCTGGATGAAGCTCAGTACTACCTGAGGTACTGTAGTAGGGACGTGAATGTGAAAGGGACGGTGTGGAAGAGAGTGTCTGGATGATGCTCAGTACTATGTGAGCTTCTGTAGTACGGATGTGAATGTGAAAGGGATGGTGTGGAAGATAGTGTCTGGATGATGCTCAGTACTATGTGAGGTACTGTAGTAGGGACGTGAATGTGAAAGGGACGGTGTGGAAGAGTGTCTGGATGATGCTCAGTACTATGTGAGGTACTGTAGTAGGGACGTGAATGTGAAAGGGACGGTGTGGAAGAGAGTGTCTGGATGATGCTCGGTACTATGTGAGGTACTGTAGTAGGGACGTGAATGTGAAAGAGACGGTGTGGAAGAGAGTGTCTGGATGATGCTCAGTACTATGTGAGGTACTGTAGTAGGGACGTGAATGTGAAAGGGACGGTGTGGAAGAGAGTGTCCGGATGATGCTCAGTACCATGTGAGGTACTGTAGTAGGGACGTGAATGTGAAAGGGACGGTGTGGAAGAGAGTGTCTGGATGATGATCAGTACTAAGTGAGGAACTGTAGTAGGGACGTGAATGTGAAAGGGATGGTGTGGAAGAGAGTGTCTGGATGATGCTCAGTACTATCTGAGGTCCTGTATTAGGGACGTGAATGAGAAAGGGACGGTGTGGAAGAGAGAGTCTGGATGATGCTCAGTACTTTGTGAGGTACTGTAGTAGGGACGTGAATGTGAAAGAGACGGTGTGGAAGAGAGTGTCTGGATGATGCTCTGTACTATGTGAGGTACTGTAGTAGGTACGTGAATGTGAAAGGGACGGTGTGGAAGAGAGTGTCTGGATGATGCTCAGTACTATATGAGGTACTGTAGTAGGGACGTGAATGTGAAAGTGACGGTGTGGAAGAGAGTGTCTGGATGATGCTCAGTACTATGTGAGGTACTGTAGTAGGGACGTGAATTTGAAAGGGATGGTGTGGAGGATAGTGTCTGGATGATGATCAGCACTTTGTGAGGTAGTAGGGACGTGAATGTGAAAGGGACGGTGTGGAAGAGAGAGTCTGGATGATGCTCAGTACTACGTGAGGAACTGTAGAAAGGATGTGAATGTGAAAGGGACGGTGTGGAAGAGAGTGTCTGGATGATGCTCACTAGTATGTGAGATAGTAGGGAAGTTAATGTGAAAGGGACGGTGTGGAAGAGAGTGTCTGGATGATGCTCAGCACTATGTGAGGGACAGTAGTAGGGACGTGAATGTGAAAGGGATGATGTGGAAGAGAGTGACTGGATGATGCTCAGTATTATGTGAGGTACTCTGGTAGGGTCGTGAATGTGAAAGGGACGGTGTGGAAGAGAGTGTCTAGATGATGCTCAGTACGATGTGAGATAGTAGGGACGTGTATATGAAAGGGACGGTGTGGAAGAGAGTGTCTGGATGACGCTCAGTACTATCTGAGGTACTGTAGTAGGGACGTGAATGTGAAAGGGACGGTGTGGAACAGAGTGTCTGGATGATGCTCAGTACTATGTGAGGTTCTGTAGTACGGATGTGAATGTGAAAGGGACGGTGTGGAAGAGAGTGTCTGGATGATGCTCAGTAGTATGTGAGATAGTAGGGACATGAATGTGAAAGGGACGGTGTGGAAGAGAGTGTCTGGATGATGCTCAGTGCTATGTGAGGCACTGCAGTAGGGGCGTGAATGTGAAAGGGACGGTGTGGAAGAGAGTGTCTGGATGATGCTCAGTACTATGTGAGGTACTGTAATAGGGACGAGAATTTGAAAGGGATGGTGTGGAAGATAGTGTTTGGATGATGCTCAGTACTATGTGAGGTACTGTAGTAGAGACCTGAAAGTGAAAGGGACAGTGTGGAAGAGAGTGTCTGGATGATGCTCAGTACTATGTGAGGTTCTGTAGTGCGGATGTGAATGTGAAAGGGACGGTGTGGAAGAGAGTGTCTGGATGATGCTCAGTCCCATGTGAGGTACAGTAGAAGGGACGTGAATGTGAAAGGGACGGTGCGGAAGAGAGTGTCTGGATAACGCTCAGTACTATCTGAGGTACTGTAGTAGGGACGTGAATGTGAAAGGGATGGTGTGGAAGAGAGTGACTGGATGATGCTCAGTACTATGTGAGGTTGTAGGGACGTGAATGTGAAAGGGGCGGTGTGGAAGAGAGTGTCTGGATGATGCTCAGTACTTTCTGAGGTACTGTAGTAGGGACGTGAATGTGAAAGGGGCCGTGTGGAAGAGAATCACTGGATGACGCTCAGTACTATCTGAGGTACTGTAGTAGGGACGTGAATGTGAAAGGGGCTGTGTGGAAGAGAATCACTGGATGACGCTCAGTACTATCTGAGGTACTGTAGTAGGGACGTGAATGTGAAAGGGACGGTGCGGAAGAGAGTGTCTGGATGATGCTCAGTACTATGTGAGGTTCTGTAGTGCGGATGTGAATGTGAAAGGGACGGTGTGGAAGAGAGTGTCTGGATGATGCTCAGTAGTATGTGAGATAGTAGGGACGTGAATGTGAAAGGGACGGTGTGGAAGAGAGTGTCTGGATGATGCTCAGTACTATCTGAGGTACTGTAGTAGGGACGTGAATGTGAAAGGGATGGTGTGGAAGAGAGTGTGTGGATGATGCTAGGTACTATGTGAGGTACTGTAGTCGGGATGTGACTATGAAAGTGATGGTGTGGACGAGAGTGTCTGGATGATGCTCAGTGGTATGTGAGATAGTAGGAACGTGAATGTGAAAGGGACTGTGTGGAACAGAGTGTCTGGATGATGCTCAGTAGTATGAGAGGTACTGTAGTAGAGACCTGAAAGTGAAAGGGACAGTGTGGAAGAGAGTGTCTGGATGATGCTCAGTAATATGTGAGATAGTAGGGACGTGAATGTGAAAGGGATGGTGTGGAAGAGAGTGTCTGGATGATGCTCAGTCCTATGTGAGGTACAGTAGTAGGGACGAGAATGTGAAAGGGACGGTGCGGAAGAGAGTGTCTGGATGACGCTCAGTACTATCTGAGATACTGTAGTAGGGACGTGAATGTGAAAGGGATGGTGTGGAAGAGAGTGACTGGATGATGCTCAGTACTATGTGAGGTAGTAGGGGCTTGAATGTGAAAGGGACGGTGTGGAAGAGAGAGTCTGGATGATGCTCAGTACTTTCTGAGGTACTGTAGTAGGGACGTGAATGTGAAAGGGGCGGTGTGGAAGAGAATCACTGGATGACGCTCAGTACCATCTAAGGTACTGTAGTAGGGACGTGAATGTGAAAGGGATGATGTGGAAGAGCGTGTCTGGATGATGCTCGGTACTATGTGAGGTACTGTAGTAGGGACGTCAATGTGAAAGGGACGGTGTGGAAGAGAGTGTCTGGATGATGCTCAGTACGATGTGAGATAGTAGGGACGTGTATATGAAAGTGACGGTGTGGAAGAGAGTGTATGGATGACAGTCAGTACTGTATGAGGTACTGTCGTAGGGACGTGAATGGGAAAGGGACGGTGTGGAAGAGAGTGTCCGGATGATGCTCAGTACCATGTGAGGTACTGTAGTAGGGACGTGAATGTGAAAGGGACGGTGTGGAAGAGAGTGTCTGGATGATGATCAGTACTAAGTGAGGAACTGTAGTAGGGACGTGAATGTGAAAGGGATGGTGTGGAAGAGAGTGTCTGGATGATGCTCAGTACTATCTGAGGTCCTGTATTAGGGACGTGAATGAGAAAGGGACGGTGTGGAAGAGAGAGTCTGGATGATGCTCAGTACTATATGAGGTACTGTAGTAGGGACGTGAATGTGAAAGTGACGGTGTGGAAGAGAGTGTCTGGATGATGCTCAGTACTATGTGAGGTACTGTAGTAGGGACGTGAATTTGAAAGGGATGGTGTGGAGGATAGTGTCTGGATGATGATCAGCACTTTGTGAGGTAGTAGGGACGTGAATGTGAAAGGGACGGTGTGGAAGAGAGTGTCTGGATGATGCTCGGTACTATGTCAGGTACTGTAGTAGTGACATGAATGTGAAAGGGACGGTGTGGAAGAGAGAGTCTGGATGATGCTCAGTACTACGTGAGGAACTGTAGAAAGGATGTGAATGTGAAAGGGACGGTGTGGAAGAGAGTGTCTGGATGATGCTCACTAGTATGTGAGATAGTAGGGAAGTTAATGTGAAAGGGACGGTGTGGAAGAGAGTGTCTGGATGATGCTCAGCACTATGTGAGGGACAGTAGTAGGGACGTGAATGTGAAAGGGATGATGTGGAAGAGAGTGACTGGATGATGCTCAGTATTATGTGAGGTACTCTGGTAGGGTCGTGAATGTGAAAGGGACGGTGTGGAAGAGAGTGTCCAGATGATGCTCAGTACGATGTGAGATAGTAGGGACGTGTATATGAAAGGGACGGTGTGGAAGAGAGTGTCTGGATGACGCTCAGTACTATCTGAGGTACTGTAGTAGGGACGTGAATGTGAAAGGGACGGTGTGGAAGAGAGTGTCTGGATGATGCTCAGTACTATGTGAGGTACTGTAATAGGGACGAGAATTTGAAAGGGATGGTGTGGAAGATAGTGTTTGGATGATGCTCAGTACTATGTGAGGTACTGTAGTAGGGACGTGAATGTAAAAGGGACGGTGTGGAAGAGAGTGTGTGGATGATGCAAGGTACTATGTGAGGTACTGTAGTCGGGATGTGAATATAAAAGGGATGGTGTGGACGAGAGTGTCTGGATGATGCTCTGTGGTATGTGAGATAGTAGGAACGTGAATGTGAAAGGGACTGTGTGGAACAGACTGTCTGGATGATGCTCAGTAGTATGTGAGGTACTGTAGTAGAGACCTGAAAGTGAAAGGGACAGTGTGGAAGAGAGTGTCTGGATGATGCTCAGTACTATGTGAGGTTCTGTAGTGCGGATGTGAATGTGAAAGGGACGGTGTGGAAGAGAGTGTCTGGATGATGCTCAGTCCTATGTGAGGTACAGTAGAAGGGACGTGAATGTGAAAGGGACGGTGCGGAAGAGAGTGTCTGGATAACGCTCAGTACTATCTGAGGTACTGTAGTAGGGACGTGAATGTGAAAGGGATGGTGTGGAAGAGAGTGACTGGATGATGCTCAGTACTATGTGAGGTTGTAGGGACGTGAATGTGAAAGGGGCGGTGTGGAAGAGAGTGTCTGGATGATGCTCAGTACTTTCTGAGGTACTGTAGTAGGGACGTGAATGTGAAAGGGGCCGTGTGGAAGAGAATCACTGGATGACGCTCAGTACTATCTGAGGTACTGTAGTAGGGACGTGAATGTGAAAGGGACGGTGCGGAAGAGAGTGTCTGGATGACGCTCAGTACTACCTGAGGTACTGTAGTAGGGATGTGAATGTGAAAGGGACGGTGTGGAAGAGAGTGTCTGGATGATGCTCAGTACTATGTGAGGTTCTGTAGTGCGGATGTGAATGTGAAAGGGACGGTGTGGAAGAGAGTGTCTGGATGATGCTCAGTAGTATGTGAGATAGTAGGGACGTGAATGTGAAAGGGACGGTGTGGAAGAGAGTGTCTGGATGATGCTCAGTACTATCTGAGGTACTGTAGTAGGGACGTGAATGTGAAAGGGACGGTGTGGAAGAGAGTGTGTGGATGATGCTAGGTACTATGTGAGGTACTGTAGTTGGGATGTGACTATGAAAGTGATGGTGTGGACGAGAGTGTCTGGATGATGCTCAGTGGTATGTGAGATAGTAGGAACGTGAATGTGAAAGGGACTGTGTGGAACAGAGTGTCTGGATGATGCTCAGTAGTATGAGAGGTACTGTAGTAGAGACCTGAAAGTGAAAGGGACAGTGTGGAAGAGAGTGTCTGGATGATGCTCAGTAATATGTGAGATAGTAGGGACGTGAATGTGAAAGGGATGGTGTGGAAGAGAGTGTCTGGATGATGCTCAGTCCTATGTGAGGTACAGTAGTAGGGACGAGAATGTGAAAGGGACGGTGCGGAAGAGAGTGTCTGGATGACGCTCAGTACTATCTGAGATACTGTAGTAGGGACGTGAATGTGAAAGGGATGGTGTGGAAGAGAGTGACTGGATGATGCTCAGTACTATGTGAGGTAGTAGGGGCTTGAATGTGAAAGGGACGGTGTGGAAGAGAGAGTCTGGATGATGCTCAGTACTTTCTGAGGTACTGTAGTAGGGACGTGAATGTGAAAGGGGCGGTGTGGAAGAGAATCACTGGATGACGCTCAGTACCATCTAAGGTACTGTAGTAGGGACGTGAATGTGAAAGGGATGATGTGGAAGAGAGTGTCTGGATGATGCTCGGTACTATGTGAGGTACTGTAGTAGGGACGTCAATGTGAAAGGGACGGTGTGGAAGAGAGTGTCTGGATGATGCTCAGTACGATGTGAGATAGTAGGGACGTGTATATGAAAGTGACGGTGTGGAAGAGAGTGTATGGATGACAGTCAGTACTATATGAGGTACTGTCGTAGGGACGTGAATGGGAAAGTGATGTTGTTGAAGAGAGTGTCTGGATGAAGCTCAGTACTACCTGAGGTACTGTAGTAGGGACGTGAATGTGAAAGGGACGGTGTGGAAGAGAGTGTATGGATGATGCTCAGTACTATATGAGGTACTGTAGTGGGGAGCTGTATGTGAAAGGGACGGTGTGGAAGAGAGTATCTTGATGATGCTCAGTACTTTGTGAGGTGGTACGGACGTGAATGTGATAGGGACGGTGCGGAAGAGAGTGTCTGGATGATGCTCAGTACTTTGTGAGGTACTGTAGTAGGGACATGAATGTGAAAGGGAAGGTGTGGAAGAGAGTGTCTGGATGATGCTCCGTACTTTGTGAGCTACTGTAGTAGGGATGTGAATCTGAAAGGGACGGTGTGGAAGAGAGTGTCTGGATAAAGCTCGGTACTATGTGAGGTACTGTAGTAGGGACGTGAATGTGAAAGGGATGGTGTGGAAGACAGTGTCTGGATGATGCTTAGTATTATACGAGGTACTGTAGTGGGGACCTGTATATGAAAGGGACGGTGTGGAAGAGAGAGTCTGGATGATGCTCAGTACTTTGTGAGGTACTGTCGTAGGGACGTGAATGGGAAAGTGATGTTGTGGAAGAGAGTGTCTGGATGATGCTCTGTACTATGTGAGGTACTGTAGTAGGGACGTGAATGTGAAAGGGACGGTGTGGAAGAGAGTGTCTGGATGATGCTCAGTACTATGTGAGCTTCTGTAGTACGGATGTGAATGTGAAAGGGATGGTGTGGGAGATAGTGTCTGGATGATGCTCAGTACTATGTGAGGTACTGTAGTAGGGACGTGAATGTGAAAGGGACGGTGTGGAAGAGTGTCTGGATGATGCTCAGTACTATGTGAGGTACTGTAGTAGGGACGTGAATGTGAAAGGGACGGTGTGGAAGAGAGTGTCTGGATGATGCTCGGTACTATGTGAGGTACTGTAGTAGGGACGTGAATGTGAAAGAGACGGTGTGGAAGAGAGTGTCTGGATGATGCTCAGTACTATGTGAGGTACTGTAGTAGGGACGTGAATGTGAAAGGGACGGTGTGGAAGAGAGTGTCCGGATGATGCTCAGTACCATGTGAGGTACTGTAGTAGGGACGTGAATGTGAAAGGGACGGTGTGGAAGAGAGTGTCTGGATGATGATCAGTACTAAGTGAGGAACTGTAGTAGGGACGTGAATGTGAAAGGGATGGTGTGGAAGAGAGTGTCTGGATGATGCTCAGTACTATCTGAGGTCCTGTATTAGGGACGTGAATGAGAAAGGGACGGTGTGGAAGAGAGAGTCTGGATGATGCTCAGTACTTTGTGAGGTACTGTAGTAGGGACGTGAATGTGAAAGAGACGGTGTGGAAGAGAGTGTCTGGATGATGCTCTGTACTATGTGAGGTACTGTAGTAGGTACGTGAATGTGAAAGGGACGGTGTGGAAGAGAGTGTCTGGATGATGCTCAGTACTATATGAGGTACTGTAGTAGGGACGTGAATGTGAAAGGGACGGTGTGGAAGAGAGTGTCTGGATGATGCTCAGTACTATGTGAGGTACTGTAGTAGGGACGTGAATTTGAAAGGGATGGTGTGGAGGATAGTGTCTGGATGATGATCAGCACTTTGTGAGGTAGTAGGGACGTGAATGTGAAAGGGACGGTGTGGAAGAGAGTGTCTGGATGATGCTCGGTACTATGTCAGGTACTGTAGTGGGGACATGAATGTGAAAGGGACGGTGTGGAAGAGAGAGTCTGGATGATGCTCAGTACTACGTGAGGAACTGTAGAAAGGATGTGAATGTGAAAGGGACGGTGTGGAAGAGAGTGTCTGGATGATGCTCACTGGTATGTGAGATAGTAGGGAAGTTAATGTGAAAGGGACGGTGTGGAAGAGAGTGTCTGGATGATGCTCAGCACTATGTGAGGGACAGTAGTAGGGACGTGAATGTGAAAGGGATGATGTGGAAGAGAGTGACTGGATGATGCTCAGTATTATGTGAGGTACTGTGGTAGGGTCGTGAATGTGAAAGGGACGGTGTGGAAGAGAGTGTCCAGATGATGCTCAGTACGATGTGAGATAGTAGGGACGTGTATATGAAAGGGACGGTGTGGAAGAGAGTGTCTGGATGACGGTCAGTACTTTCTGAGGTACTGTAGTAGGGACGTGAATGTGAAAGTGACAGTGTGAAAGAGAGTGTCTGGATGATGCTCAGTACTATGTGAGGTACCGTAGTGGGGTCGTGAATGTCAAAGGGACGGTGTGGAAGAGAGTGTCTGGATGATGCTCAGTACTATGTGAGGTAGTAGGGACGTGAATGTAAAAGGGATGGTGTGGAAGAGAATGTCTGGATGATGCTCAGTACTTTGTGAGGTACTGTAGTAAGGATGTGAATGTGAAAGGGACGGTGTGGAAGAGAGTGTCTGGATGATGCTCAGTACTTTGTGTGGTACTGTAGTCGGGATGTGAATATGAAAGGGACGGTGTGGACGAGAGTGTCTGGATGATGCTCAGTAGTATGTGAGGTACTGTAGTAGAGACCTGAAAGTGAAAGGGACAGAGTGGAAGAGGGAGTCTGGATGATGCTCAGTACTTTGTGAGGTACTGTAATAGGGACACGAATGTGAAAGGGATGGTGTGGAAGAGAGTGTCTGGAAGATGCTCAGTACTATGTGAGGTACCGTAGTGGGGACGTGAATGTGCGAGGGATGGTGTGGAAGAGAGTTTCTGGATAATGCTCAGTACTATGTGAGGTATTAGGGATGCGAATTTAAAAGGGATGGTGTGCAAGAGAATGTCTGGATGATGCTCAGTAGTTTGTGAGGTACTGTAGCAGGGACGTGAATGTGAAAGGGACGGTGTGGAAGAGAGTGTCTGGATGATGCTCAGTACTATGTGAGGTAGTAGGGACGTGAATGTGAAAGGGACCGGGTGGAAGAGAGTCTCTGGATGATGCTCAGTACCATCTGAGATATTAGGGACGTGAATGTGAAAGGGACGTTGTGGAAGAGAATGCCTGGATGAAGCTCAGTAGTATGTGAGGTAGTAGGGATGTGATTGGGAAAGGGACGGTGTGGAAAAGAGTGTCTGGATGATGCTTATTACTATGTGAGGTACTGTAGTAGGGACGTGAATGTGAAAGGGACAGTGTGGAAGAGAGTGTCTGTATGATACTCAGTACTATGTGAGGTACTGCAGTAGGGATGTGAATGTGAAAGGGATCGTGTGGAAGAGACTGTCTGGATGATGCTCAATTCTTTGTGAGGTACTGTAGTAAGGATGTGAATGTGAAAGGGATGGTCTGGAAGAGAGTGTCTGGATAATGCTCAGTACTATGTGAGGTACTGTCGTAGGGACGTGAATGTGAGAGGGATGGTGTGGAAGAGAGTGTCTGGATGATGCTCAGTACTATGTGACGTAGTAGGCACGTGAATGTGAAAGGGACGTTGTGGAAGAGAGTGCCTGGATGAAGCTCAGTACAATGTGAGGTAGTAGGGATGTGATTGTGAAAGGGAGGGTGTGGAAAAGAGTGTCTGGATGATGCTTATTACTATGTGAGGTACTGTAGTAGGGACATGAATGTGAGAGGGATGGTGTGGAAGAGAGTTTCTGGATAATACTCAGTAGTTTGTGAGGTACTGTCGTAGGGACGTGAATGTGAAAGGGACGGGGTGGAAGAGAGTGTCTGGATGATGCTCTGTACTATGTGAGGTACTGTAGTAGGTACGTGAATGTGAAAGGGACGGTGTGGAAGAGAGTGTCTGGATGATGCTCAGTACTATATGAGGTACTGTAGTAGGGACGTGAATGTGAAAGGGACGGTGTGGAAGAGAGTGTCTGGATGATGCTCAGTACTATGTGAGGTACTGTAGTAGGGACGTGAATTTGAAAGGGATGGTGTGGAGGATAGTGTCTGGATGATGATCAGCACTTTGTGAGGTAGTAGGGACGTGAATGTGAAAGGGACGGTGTGGAAGAGAGTGTCTGGATGATGCTCGGTACTATGTCAGGTACTGTAGTGGGGACATGAATGTGAAAGGGACGGTGTGGAAGAGAGAGTCTGGATGATGCTCAGTACTACGTGAGGAACTGTAGAAAGGATGTGAATGTGAAAGGGACGGTGTGGAAGAGAGTGTCTGGATGATGCTCACTGGTATGTGAGATAGTAGGGAAGTTAATGTGAAAGGGACGGTGTGGAAGAGAGTGTCTGGATGATGCTCAGCACTATGTGAGGGACAGTAGTAGGGACGTGAATGTGAAAGGGATGATGTGGAAGAGAGTGACTGGATGATGCTCAGTATTATGTGAGGTACTGTGGTAGGGTCGTGAATGTGAAAGGGACGGTGTGGAAGAGAGTGTCTAGATGATGCTCAGTACGATGTGAGATAGTAGGGACGTGTATATGAAAGGGACGGTGTGGAAGAGAGTGTCTGGATGACGGTCAGTACTTTCTGAGGTACTGTAGTAGGGACGTGAATGTGAAAGTGACAGTGTGAAAGAGAGTGTCTGGATGATGCTCAGTACTATGTGAGGTACCGTAGTGGGGACGTGAATGTCAAAGGGACGGTGTGGAAGAGAGTGTCTGGATGATGCTCAGTGCTATGTGAGGTAGTAGGGACGTGAATGTAAAAGGGATGGTGTGGAAGAGAATGTCTGGATGATGCTCAGTACTTTGTGAGGTACTGTAGTAAGGATGTGAATGTGAAAGGGACGGTGTGGAAGAGAGTGTCTGGATGATGCTCAGTACTTTGTGTGGTACTGTAGTCGGGATGTGAATATGAAAGGGACGGTGTGGACGAGAGTGTCTGGATGATGCTCAGTAGTATGTGAGGTACTGTAGTAGAGACCTGAAAGTGAAAGGGACAGAGTGGAAGAGGGAGTCTGGATGATGCTCAGTACTTTGTGAGGTACTGTAATAGGGACACGAATGTGAAAGGGATGGTGTGGAAGAGAGTGTCTGGAAGATGCTCAGTACTATGTGAGGTACCGTAGTGGGGACGTGAATGTGCGAGGGATGGTGTGGAAGAGAGTTTCTGGATAATGCTCAGTACTATGTGAGGTATTAGGGATGCGAATTTAAAAGGGATGGTGTGCAAGAGAATGTCTGGATGATGCTCAGTAGTTTGTGAGGTACTGTAGCAGGGACGTGAATGTGAAAGGGACGGTGTGGAAGAGAGTGTCTGGATGATGCTCAGTACTATGTGAGGTAGTAGGGACGTGAATGTGAAAGGGACCGGGTGGAAGAGAGTCTCTGGATGATGCTCAGTACCATCTGAGATATTAGGGACGTGAATGTGAAAGGGACGTTGTGGAAGAGAATGCCTGGATGAAGCTCAGTAGTATGTGAGGTAGTAGGGATGTGATTGGGAAAGGGACGGTGTGGAAAAGAGTGTCTGGATGATGCTTATTACTATGTGAGGTACTGTAGTAGGGACGTGAATGTGAAAGGGACAGTGTGGAAGAGAGTGTCTGTATGATACTCAGTACTATGTGAGGTACTGCAGTAGGGATGTGAATGTGAAAGGGATCGTGTGGAAGAGACTGTCTGGATGATGCTCAATTCTTTGTGAGGTACTGTAGTAAGGATGTGAATGTGAAAGGGATGGTCTGGAAGAGAGTGTCTGGATAATGCTCAGTACTATGTGAGGTACTGTCGTAGGGACGTGAATGTGAGAGGGATGGTGTGGAAGAGAGTGTCTGGATGATGCTCAGTACTATGTGAGGTAGTAGGCACGTGAATGTGAAAGGGACCGTGTGGAGGAGAGTCTCTGGATGATGCTCAGTACCATCTGAGATAGTAGGGATGTGAATGTGAAAGGGACGTTGTGGAAGAGAGTGCCTGGATGAAGCTCAGTACAATGTGAGGTAGTAGGGATGTGATTGTGAAAGGGAGGGTGTGGAAAAGAGTGTCTGGATGATGCTTATTACTATGTGAGGTACTGTAGTAGGGACATGAATGTGAGAGGGATGGTGTGGAAGAGAGTTTCTGGATAATACTCAGTAGTTTGTGAGGTACTGTCGTAGGGACGTGAATGTGAAATGGACGGGGTGGAAGAGTGTGTCTGGATGATGCTCAGTACTACGTGAGCTACAGTAGTAGGGACGTGAATGTGAAAGGGACGGTGTGGACGAGAGTGTCTGGATGATGCTCAGTAGTATGTGAGATAGTAGGAACGTGAATGTGAAAGGGACCGTGTGGAAGAGAGTGTCTGGATGATGCTCAGTAGTATGTGAGGTACTGTAGTAGAGACCTGAAAGTGAAAGGGACAGTGTGGAAGAGGGAGTCTGGATGATGCTCAGTACTATGTGAGGCACTGTAGTAGGGAAGTGAATGTGAAAGGGATGGTGTGGAAGAGAGTGTCTGGATGATGCTGAGTACTATGTGAGATAGTTGAGACGTGAATGTGAAAGGGACGGTGTGGAAGAGAGTGTCTGGATGATGCTCAGTACTATGTGAGGTACTGTAATAGGGATGTGAATATGAAAGGGACGGTGTGGAATAGAGTGTCTGTATGATGCTCAGTACTATGTGGGGTACTGTATTAGAGACGTAAATGTGAAAGGGATGCTGTGGAAGAGAGTGTCTGGATAATGCTCAGTACCATGTGAGGTAGCAGGGATGTGAATGTAAAAGGGATGGTGTGGAAGAGAATGTCTGGATGATGCTCAGTAGTTTGTGAGGGACTGTAGCAGGGACATGAATGTGAAAGGGATGGTGTGGAAGAGAGTGTCTGGATGATGCTCAGTACTACTTGAGGTACTGTAGTGGGGACGTGAACGTGAGTGGGACTGTGTGGAAGAGAGTGTCTGGATGATGCTCAGGACTATGTGAGGTACTGTAGTTGGGACGTGAATGTGAAAGGGACGGTGTGGAAGAGAGTGTCTGGATGATGCTCAGTACTATGTGAGATAGTAGGGCCGTGAATGTGAAAGGGACCGTGTGGAAGAGAGTGTCTGGATGATGCTCAGTACTATGTGAGGTAGTAAGGACGTGAATGTGAAAGGGACCGTGTGGAAGAGAGTCTCTGGATGATGCTCAGTACCATCTGAGATAGTAGGGACGTGAATGTGAAAGGGACGTTGTGGAAGAGAATGCCTGGATGAAACTCAGTAGTATGTGAGGTAGTAGGGATATGATTGTGAAAGGGACGGTGTGGAAGAGAGTGTATAGATGATGCTCAGTACCATGTGAGGTACTGCAGTAGGGACGTGAATATGAAAGGGACAGTGTGGAAGAGTTTCTGGATAATGCTCAGTACCATGTGATGTAGTAGGGACGTGAATGTAAAAGGGATGGTGTGGCAGAGAGTGTCTGGATGATGCTCAGTACTATGTGAGATAGTTGGGACGTGAATGTGAAAGGGACGGTGTGGAAGAGAGTGTCTGGATGATGCTCAGTACTATCTGAGGTACTGTAGTAGGGACGTGAATGTGAAAGGGACGGTGTGGAAGAGAGTGTCTGGATGATGCTCAGTACTATGTGAGGTAGGAGGGACGAGAATATGAAAGGGATGGTGTGGAAGAGAGTGTCTGGAAGATGCTCAGTACTATGTGAGGTAGTGTAGTAGGGACGTGAATGTGCGAGGGATGGTGTGGAAGAGAGTTTCTGGATATTGCTCAGTACTATGTGAGGTAGTAGGGACGTGAATGTAAAAGGGATGGTGTGGAAGAGAATGTCTGCATGATGCTCAGTAGTTTGTGAGGTACTGTAGTAGGGACATGAATGTGAAAGGGACCGTGTGGAAGAGAGTGTCTGGATGATGCTCAGTACTATGTGAGGTAGTAGGGACGTGAATGTGAAAGGGACCGTGTGGAAGAGAGTGTCTGGATGATGCTCAGTACTATGTGAGGTAGTAGGGACGTGAATGTGAAAGGGACGGTGTGGAAGAGAGTGTCTGGATGATGCTCAGTACTATGTGAGCTACTGTAGTGTGGACGTGAATGTGCGAGGGATGGTGTGGAAGAGAGTTTCGGAATAATGCTCAGTACTATGTGAGGTAGTAGGGATGTGAATTTAAAAGGGATGCTGTGGAAGAGAATGTCTGGATGATGCTCAGTAGTTTGTGAGGTACTGTAGCAGGGACGTGAATGTTAAAGGGACGGTGTGGAAGAGAGTGTCTGGATGATGCTCAGTACGATGTGAGGTAGTAGGGACGTGAATGTGAAAGGGACCTTGTGGAAGAGAGTGTCTGGATGATGCTCAGTACTATGTGAGGTAGTTGGGACGTGAATGTGAAAGGGACGGTGTGGAAGATAGTGTCTGGATGATGCTCAGTACTATGTGAGGTAGTAGGGACGTGAATGTAAAAGGGATGGTGTGGAAGAGAATGTCTGGATGATGCTCAGTAGTTTGTGAGGTACTGCAGTAGAGACGTGAATGTGAAAGGGACGGTGTGGAAGAGAGTGTCTGGATGATGCTCAGTACTTTGTGAGGTACTGTAGTCGGGATGTGAATATGAAAGGGACTGTGTGGACGAGAGTGTCTGGATGATGCTCAGTAGTATGTGAGATAGTAGGAACGTGAATGTGAAAGGGACCGTGTGTAAGAGAGTGTCTGGATGATGCTCAGTACTTTGTGAGGTACTGTAGTAGGGACGTGAATGTGAAAGGGACGGTGTGGAAGGCAGTGTCTGGATGATGCTCAGTAGTATGTGAGGTACTGTAGTAGAGACCTGAAAGTGAAAGGGACAGTGTGGAAGAGAGAGTCTGGATGATGCTCAGTATTTTGTGAGGTACTGTAATAGGGACACGAATGTGAAAGGGATGGTGTGGAACAGAGTGCCTCGATGATGCTCAGTACTATGTGAGGTAGTAGGGACGTGAATGTGAAAGGGATGGTGTGGAAGAGAGTGTCTGGAAGATGCTCAGTACTATGTGAGGTACCGTAGTGGGGACGTGAATGTGCGAGGGATGGTGTGGAAGAGAGTTTCTGGATAATGCTCAGTACTATGTGAGGTAGTAGGGATGCGAATTTAAAAGGGATGGTGTGCAAGAGAATGTCTGGATGATGCTCAGTAGTTTGTGAGGTACTGTAGCAGGGACGTGAATGTGAAAGGGACGGTGTGGAAGAGCGTGTCTGGATGATGCTCAGTACTATGTGAGGTACTGTAGTAGGGACGTGAATGTGAAAGGGACGGTGTGGAAGAGAGTGTCTGGATGATGCTCAGTACTATCTGAGATAGTAGGGATGTGAATTTTAAAGGGATGCTGTGGAAGAGAATGTCTGGATGATGCTCAGTAGTTTGTGAGGTACTGTAGCAGGGACGTGAATGTGAAAGGGACGGTGTGGAAGAGAGTGTCTGGATGATGCTCAGTACTATGTGAGGTGCTGTAGTAGGGATGTGAATGTAAAAAGGATGGTGTGGAAGAGAGTGTCTGGATGATGCTCAGTACGATGTGAGGTAGTAGGGACGTGAATGTGAAAGGGATGGTATGGAAGAGAATGTCTGGATGATGCTCAGTAGTTTGTGAGGTACTGTAGTAGGGACGTGAATGTGAAAGGGACGGCGTGGAAGAGAGTGTCTGGATAATGCTCAGTACTATATGAGTTACTGTAGTAGGGACGTGAATGTGAAAGGGATGGTGTGGAAGAGAATTTCTGGATAATGCTCAGTCCTATGTGAGGTAGTAGGGACGTGAATGTAAAAGGGATGGTGTGGAAGAGAATGTCTGGATGATGCTCAGTAGTTTGTGAGGTACTGTAGTAGAGACGTGAATGTGAAAGGTACGGTGTGGAAGAGAGTGTCTGGATGATGCTCAGTACTTTGTGAGGTACTGTAGTAAGGATGTGAATGTGAAAGGGACGGTGTGGACGAGAGTGTCTGGATGATGCTCAGTAGTATGTGAGATAGTAGGAACGTGAATGTGAAAGGGACCGTGTGGAAGAGAGTGTCTGGATGATGCTCAGTACTATGTGAGGTAGTAAGGACGTGAATGTGAAAGGGACGGTGTGGAAGAGAGTGTCTGGATGATGCTCAGTACTATGTGAGGTAGGAGGGACGAGAATATGAAAGGGATGGTGTGGAAGGGAGTGTCTGGAAGATGCTCAGTACTATGTGAGGTTGTGTAGTAGGGACGTGAATGTGCGAGGGATGGTGTGGAAGAGAGTTTCTGGATATTGCTCAGTACTATGTGAGGTAGTAGGGACGTGAATGTGAAAGGGACGGTGTGGAAGAGAGTGTCTGGGTGATGCTCAGTACTATGTGAGGTTCTGTAGTGCGGATGTGAATGTGAAAGGGACGGTGTGGAAGAGAGTGTCTGGATGATGCTCAGTAGTATGTGAGATAGTAGGGACGTGAATGTGAAAGGGACGGTGTGGAAGAGAGTGTCTGGATGATGCTCAGTACTATCTGAGGTACTGTAGTAGGGACGTGAATGTGAAAGGGACGGTGTGGAAGAGAGTGTGTGGATGATGCTAGGTACTATGTGAGGTACTGTAGTCGGGATGTGACTATGAAAGTGATGGTGTGGACGAGAGTGTCTGGATGATGCTCAGTGGTATGTGAGATAGTAGGAACGTGAATGTGAAAGGGACTGTGTGGAACAGAGTGTCTGGATGATGCTCAGTAGTATGAGAGGTACTGTAGTAGAGACCTGAATGTGAAAGGGACGGTGTGGAAGAGAGTGTCTGGATGACGCTCAGTACTATCTGAGATACTGTAGTAGGGACGTGAATGTGAAAGGGATGGTGTGGAAGAGAGTGACTGGATGATGCTCAGTACTATGTGAGGTAGTAGGGGCTTGAATGTGAAAGGGACGGTGTGGAAGAGAGAGTCTGGATGATGCTCAGTACTTTCTGAGGTACTGTAGTAGGGACGTGAATGTGAAAGGGGCGGTGTGGAAGAGAATCACTGGATGACGCTCAGTACCATCTAAGGTACTGTAGTAGGGACGTGAATGTGAAAGGGATGATGTGGAAGAGAGTGTCTGGATGATGCTCGGTACTATGTGAGGTACTGTAGTAGGGACATCAATGTGAAAGGGACGGTGTGGAAGAGAGTGTCTGGATGATGCTCAGTACGATGTGAGATAGTAGGGACGTGTATATGAAAGTGACGGTGTGGAAGAGAGTGTATGGATGACAGTCAGTACTATATGAGGTACTGTCGTAGGGACGTGAATGGGAAAGTGATGTTGTTGAAGAGAGTGTCTGGATGAAGCTCAGTACTACCTGAGGTACTGTAGTAGGGACGTGAATGTGAAAGGGACGGTGTGGAAGAGAGTGTCTGGATAATGCTCAGTACTATGTGAGGTACTGTAGTAGGGACGTGAATGTGAAAGGGACGGTGTGGAAGAGAGTGTCTGGATGATGCTCAGTACTATGTGAGGTAGTAGGGACGTGAATGTGAAAGGGACGGTGTGGAAGAGAGTGTCTGGATGGTGCTCGGTACTATGTGAGGTACTGTAGTAGGGACGTGAATGTGAAAGAGACGGTGTGGAAGAGAGTGTCTGGATGATGCTCAGTACTATGTGAAGTACTGTAGTAGGGACGTGAATGTGAAAGGGACGGTGTGGAAGAGAGTGTCTGGATGATGCTCAGTACCATGTGAGGTACTGTGGTAGGGACGTGAATTTGAAAGGGATGGTGTGGAAGAGAGAGACTAGATGATGCTCAGTACGATGTGAGATAGTAGGGACGTGTATATGAAAGGGACGGTGCGGAAGAGAGTGTATGGATGATGCTCAGTACTATATGAGGTACTGTAGTGGGGAGCTGTATGTGAAAGGGACGGTGTGGAAGAGAGTATCTTGATGATGCTCAGTACTTTGTGAGGTGGTACGGACGTGAATGTGAAAGGGACGGTGCGGAAGAGAGTGTCTGGATAAAGCTCGGTACTATGTGAGGTACTGTAGTAGGGACGTGAATGTGAAAGGGATGGTGTGGAAGACAGTGTCTGGATGATGCTTAGTATTATATGAGGTACTGTAGTGGGGACCTGTATGTGAAAGGGACGGTGTGGAAGAGAGAGTCTGGATGATGCTCAGTACTTTGTGAGGTACTGTCGTAGGGACGTGAATGGGAAAGTGATGTTGTGGAAGAGAGTGTCTGGATGATGCTCTGTACTATGTGAGGTACTGTAGTAGGGACGTGAATGTGAAAGGGACGGTGTGGAAGAGAGTGTCTGGATGATGCTCAGTACTATGTGAGCTTCTGTAGTACGGATGTGAATGTGAAAGGGATGGTGTGGAAGATAGTGTCTGGATGATGCTCAGTACTATGTGAGGTACTGTAGTAGGGACGTGAATGTGAAAGGGACGGTGTGGAAGAGTGTCTGGATGATGCTCAGTACTATGTGAGGTACTGTAGTAGGGACGTGAATGTGAAAGGGACGGTGTGGAAGAGAGTGTCTGGATGATGCTCGGTACTATGTGAGGTACTGTAGTAGGGACGTGAATGTGAAAGAGACGGTGTGGAAGAGAGTGTCTGGATGATGCTCAGTACTATGTGAGGTACTGTAGTAGGGACGTGAATGTGAAAGGGACGGTGTGGAAGAGAGTGTCCGGATGATGCTCAGTACCATGTGAGGTACTGTAGTAGGGACGTGAATGTGAAAGGGACGGTGTGGAAGAGAGTGTCTGGATGATGATCAGTACTAAGTGAGGAACTGTAGTAGGGACGTGAATGTGAAAGGGATGGTGTGGAAGAGAGTGTCTGGATGATGCTCAGTACTATCTGAGGTCCTGTATTAGGGACGTGAATGAGAAAGGGACGGTGTGGAAGAGAGAGTCTGGATGATGCTCAGTACTTTGTGAGGTACTGTAGTAGGGACGTGAATGTGAAAGAGACGGTGTGGAAGAGAGTGTCTGGATGATGCTCTGTACTATGTGAGGTACTGTAGTAGGTACGTGAATGTGAAAGGGACGGTGTGGAAGAGAGTGTCTGGATGATGCTCAGTACTATATGAGGAACTGTAGTAGGGACGTGAATGTGAAAGGGACGGTGTGGAAGAGAGTGTCTGGATGATGCTCAGTACTATGTGAGGTACTGTAGTAGGGACGTGAATTTGAAAGGGATGGTGTGGAGGATAGTGTCTGGATGATGATCAGCACTTTGTGAGGTAGTAGGGACGTGAATGTGAAAGGCACGGTGTGGAAGAGAGTGTCTGGATGATGCTCGGTACTATGTCAGGTACTGTAGTGGGGACATGAATGTGAAAGGGACGGTGTGGAAGAGAGAGTCTGGATGATGCTCAGTACTACGTGAGGAACTGTAGAAAGGATGTGAATGTGAAAGGGACGGTGTGGAAGAGAGTGTCTGGATGATGCTCACTGGTATGTGAGATAGTAGGGAAGTTAATGTGAAAGGGACGGTGTGGAAGAGAGTGTCTGGATGATGCTCAGCACTATGTGAGGGACAGTAGTAGGGACGTGAATGTGAAAGGGATGATGTGGAAGAGAGTGACTGGATGATGCTCAGTATTATGTGAGGTACTGTGGTAGGGTCGTGAATGTGAAAGGGACGGTGTGGAAGAGAGTGTCTAGATGATGCTCAGTACGATGTGAGATAGTAGGGACGTGTATATGAAAGGGACGGTGTGGAAGAGAGTGTCTGGATGACGGTCAGTACTTTCTGAGGTACTGTAGTAGGGACGTGAATGTGAAAGTGACAGTGTGAAAGAGAGTGTCTGGATGATGCTCAGTACTATGTGAGGTACCGTAGTGGGGACGTGAATGTCAAAGGGACGGTGTGGAAGAGAGTGTCTGGATGATGCTCAGTACTATGTGAGGTAGTAGGGACGTGAATGTAAAAGGGATCGTGTGGAAGAGAATGTCTGGATGATGCTCAGTACTTTGTGAGGTACTGTAGTAAGGATGTGAATGTGAAAGGGACGGTGTGGAAGAGAGTGTCTGGATGATGCTCAGTACTTTGTGTGGTACTGTAGTCGGGATGTGAATATGAAAGGGACGGTGTGGACGAGAGTGTCTGGATGATGCTCAGTAGTATGTGAGGTACTGTAGTAGAGACCTGAAAGTGAAAGGGACAGAGTGGAAGAGGGAGTCTGGATGATGCTCAGTACTTTGTGAGGTACTGTAATAGGGACACGAATGTGAAAGGGATGGTGTGGAAGAGAGTGTCTGGAAGATGCTCAGTACTATGTGAGGTACCGTAGTGGGGACGTGAATGTGCGAGGGATGGTGTGGAAGAGAGTTTCTGGATAATGCTCAGTACTATGTGAGGTATTAGGGATGCGAATTTAAAAGGGATGGTGTGCAAGAGAATGTCTGGATGATGCTCAGTAGTTTGTGAGGTACTGTAGCAGGGACGTGAATGTGAAAGGGACGGTGTGGAAGAGAGTGTCTGGATGATGCTCAGTACTATGTGAGGTAGTAGGGACGTGAATGTGAAAGGGACCGGGTGGAAGAGAGTCTCTGGATGATGCTCAGTACCATCTGAGATATTAGGGACGTGAATGTGAAAGGGACGTTGTGGAAGAGAATGCCTGGATGAAGCTCAGTAGTATGTGAGGTAGTAGGGATGTGATTGGGAAAGGGACGGTGTGGAAAAGAGTGTCTGGATGATGCTTATTACTATGTGAGGTACTGTAGTAGGGACGTGAATGTGAAAGGGACAGTGTGGAAGAGAGTGTCTGTATGATACTCAGTACTATGTGAGGTACTGCAGTAGGGATGTGAATGTGAAAGGGATCGTGTGGAAGAGACTGTCTGGATGATGCTCAATTCTTTGTGAGGTACTGTAGTAAGGATGTGAATGTGAAAGGGATGGTCTGGAAGAGAGTGTCTGGATAATGCTCAGTACTATGTGAGGTACTGTCGTAGGGACGTGAATGTGAGAGGGATGGTGTGGAAGAGAGTGTCTGGATGATGCTCAGTACTATGTGAGGTAGTAGGCACGTGAATGTGAAAGGGACCGTGTGGAGGAGAGTCTCTGGATGATGCTCAGTACCATCTGAGATAGTAGGGATGTGAATGTGAAAGGGACGTTGTGGAAGAGAGTGCCTGGATGAAGCTCAGTACAATGTGAGGTAGTAGGGATGTGATTGTGAAAGGGAGGGTGTGGAAAAGAGTGTCTGGATGATGCTTATTACTATGTGAGGTACTGTAGTAGGGACATGAATGTGAGAGGGATGGTGTGGAAGAGAGTTTCTGGATAATACTCAGTAGTTTGTGAGGTACTGTCGGAGGGACGTGAATGTGAAATGGACGGGGTGGAAGAGTGTGTCTGGATGATGCTCAGTACTACGTGAGCTACAGTAGTAGGGACGTGAATGTGAAAGGGACGGTGTGGACGAGAGTGTCTGGATGATGCTCAGTAGTATGTGAGATAGTAGGAACGTGAATGTGAAAGGGACCGTGTGGAAGAGAGTGTCTGGATGATGCTCAGTAGTATGTGAGGTACTGTAGTAGAGACCTGAAAGTGAAAGGGACAGTGTGGAAGAGGGAGTCTGGATGATGCTCAGTACTATGTGAGGCACTGTAGTAGGGAAGTGAATGTGAAAGGGATGGTGTGGAAGAGAGTGTCTGGATGATGCTGAGTACTATGTGAGATAGTTGAGACGTGAATGTGAAAGGGACTGTGTGGAAGAGAGTGTCTGGATGATGCTCAGTACTATGTGAGGTACTGTAATAGGGATGTGAATATGAAAGGGACGGTGTGGAATAGAGTGTCTGTATGATGCTCAGTACTATGTGGGGTACTGTATTAGAGACGTAAATGTGAAAGGGATGCTGTGGAAGAGAGTGTCTGGATAATGCTCAGTACCATGTGAGGTAGCAGGGATGTGAATGTAAAAGGGATGGTGTGGAAGAGAATGTCTGGATGATGCTCAGTAGTTTGTGAGGGACTGTAGCAGGGACATGAATGTGAAAGGGATGGTGTGGAAGAGAGTGTCTGGATGATGCTCAGTACTACTTGAGGTACTGTAGTGGGGACGTGAACGTGAGTGGGACTGTGTGGAAGAGAGTGTCTGGATGATGCTCAGGACCATGTGAGGTACTGTAGTTGGGACGTGAATGTGAAAGGGACGGTGTGGAAGAGAGTGTCTGGATGATGCTCAGTACTATGTGAGATAGTAGGGCCGTGAATGTGAAAGGGACCGTGTGGAAGAGAGTGTCTGGATGATGCTCAGTACTATGTGAGGTAGTAAGGACGTGAATGTGAAAGGGACCGTGTGGAAGAGAGTCTCTGGATGATGCTCAGTACCATCTGAGATAGTAGGGACGTGAATGTGAAAGGGACGTTGTGGAAGAGAATGCCTGGATGAAACTCAGTAGTATGTGAGGTAGTAGGGATATGATTGTGAAAGGGACGGTGTGGAAGAGAGTGTATAGATGATGCTCAGTACCATGTGAGGTACTGCAGTAGGGACGTGAATATGAAAGGGACAGTGTGGAAGAGTTTCTGGATAATGCTCAGTACCATGTGATGTAGTAGGGACGTGAATGTAAAAGGGATGGTGTGGCAGAGAGTGTCTGGATGATGCTCAGTACTATGTGAGATAGTTGGGACGTGAATGTGAAAGGGACGGTGTGGAAGAGAGTGTCTGGATGATGCTCAGTACTATCTGAGGTACTGTAGTAGGGACGTGAATGTGAAAGGGACGGTGTGGAAGAGAGTGTCTGGATGATGCTCAGTACTATGTGAGGTAGGAGGGACGAGAATATGAAAGGGATGGTGTGGAAGAGAGTGTCTGGAAGATGCTCAGTACTATGTGAGGTAGTGTAGTAGGGACGTGAATGTGCGAGGGATGGTGTGGAAGAGAGTTTCTGGATATTGCTCAGTACTATGTGAGGTAGTAGGGACGTGAATGTAAAAGGGATGGTGTGGAAGAGAATGTCTGCATGATGCTCAGCAGTTTGTGAGGTACTGTAGTAGGGACATGAATGTGAAAGGGACCGTGTGGAAGAGAGTGTCTGGATGATGCTCAGTACTATGTGAGGTAGTAGGGACGTGAATGTGAAAGGGACCGTGTGGAAGAGAGTGTCTGGATGATGCTCAGTACTATGTGAGGTAGTAGGGACGTGAATGTGAAAGGGACGGTGTGGAAGAGAGTGTCTGGATGATGCTCAGTAGTATGTGAGGTACTGTAGTGTGGACGTGAATGTGCGAGGGATGGTGTGGAAGAGAGTTTCGGAATAATGCTCAGTACTATGTGAGGTAGTAGGGATGTGAATTTAAAAGGGATGCTGTGGAAGAGAATGTCTGGATGATGCTCAGTAGTTTGTGAGGTACTGTAGCAGGGACGTGAATGTTAAAGGGACGGTGTGGAAGAGAGTGTCTGGATGATGCTCAGTACGATGTGAGGTAGTAGGGACGTGAATGTGAAAGGGACCTTGTGGAAGAGAGTGTCTGGATGATGCTCAGTACTATGTGAGGTAGTTGGGACGTGAATGTGAAAGGGACGGTGTGGAAGATAGTGTCTGGATGATGCTCAGTACTATGTGAGGTAGTAGGGACGTGAATGTAAAAGGGATGGTGTGGAAGAGAATGTCTGGATGATGCTCAGTAGTTTGTGAGGTACTGCAGTAGAGACGTGAATGTGAAAGGGACGGTGTGGAAGAGAGTGTCTGGATGATGCTCAGTACTTTGTGAGGTACTGCAGTCGGGATGTGAATATGAAAGGGACTGTGTGGACGAGAGTGTCTGGATGATGCTCAGTAGTATGTGAGATAGTAGGAACGTGAATGTGAAAGGGACCGTGTGTAAGAGAGTGTCTGGATGATGCTCAGTACTTTGTGAGGTACTGTAGTAGGGACGTGAATGTGAAAGGGACGGTGTGGAAGGCAGTGTCTGGATGATGCTCAGTAGTATGTGAGGTACTGTAGTAGAGACCTGAAAGTGAAAGGGACAGTGTGGAAGAGAGAGTCTGGATGATGCTCAGTATTTTGTGAGGTACTGTAATAGGGACACGAATGTGAAAGGGATGGTGTGGAACAGAGTGCCTCGATGATGCTCAGTACTATGTGAGGTAGTAGGGACGTGAATGTGAAAGGGATGGTGTGGAAGAGAGTGTCTGGAAGATGCTCAGTACTATGTGAGGTACCGTAGTGGGGACGTGAATGTGCGAGGGATGGTGTGGAAGAGAGTTTCTGGATAATGCTCAGTACTATGTGAGGTAGTAGGGATGCGAATTTAAAAGGGATGGTGTGCAAGAGAATGTCTGGATGATGCTCAGTAGTTTGTGAGGTACTGTAGCAGGGACGTGAATGTGAAAGGGACGGTGTGGAAGAGCGTGTCTGGATGATGCTCAGTACTATGTGAGGTACTGTAGTAGGGACGTGAATGTGAAAGGGACGGTGTGGAAGAGAGTGTCTGGATGATGCTCAGTACTATCTGAGATAGTAGGGATGTGAATTTAAAAGGGATGCTGTGGAAGAGAATGTCTGGATGATGCTCAGTAGTTTGTGAGGTACTGTAGCAGGGACGTGAATGTGAAAGGGACGGTGTGGAAGAGAGTGTCTGGATGATGCTCAGTACTATGTGAGGTGCTGTAGTAGGGATGTGAATGTAAAAAGGATGGTGTGGAAGAGAGTGTCTGGATGATGCTCAGTACGATGTGAGGTAGTAGGGACGTGAATGTGAAAGGGATGGTATGGAAGAGAATGTCTGGATGATGCTCAGTAGTTTGTGAGGTACTGTAGTAGGGACGTGAATGTGAAAGGGACGGCGTGGAAGAGAGTGTCTGGATAATGCTCAGTACTATATGAGTTACTGTAGTAGGGACGTGAATGTGAAAGGGATGGTGTGGAAGAGAATTTCTGGATAATGCTCAGTCCTATGTGAGGTAGTAGGGACGTGAATGTAAAAGGGATGGTGTGGAAGAGAATGTCTGGATGATGCTCAGTAGTTTGTGAGGTACTGTAGTAGAGACGTGAATGTGAAAGGTACGGTGTGGAAGAGAGTGTCTGGATGATGCTCAGTACTTTGTGAGGTACTGTAGTAAGGATGTGAATGTGAAAGGGACGGTGTGGACGAGAGTGTCTGGATGATGCTCAGTAGTATGTGAGATAGTAGGAACGTGAATGTGAAAGGGACCGTGTGGAAGAGAGTGTCTGGATGATGCTCAGTACTTTGTGAGGTACCGTAGTCGGGACGTGAATGTGAAAGGGATGGTGTGGAAGACAGTGTCTGGATGATGCTCAGTAGTATGTGAGGTACTGTAGTAGAGACCTGAAAGTGAAAGGGACAGTGTGGAAGAGGGAGTCTGGATGATGCTCAGTACTTTGTGAGGTACTGTAATAGGGACACGAATGTGAAAGGGATGGTGTGGAACAGAGTGCCTCGATGATGCTCAGTACTATGTGAGGTAGTAGGGACGTGAATGTGAAAGGGATGGTGTGGAAGAGAGTGTCTGGAAGATGCTCAGTACTATGTGAGGTACCGTAGTGGGGACGTGAATGTGCGAGGGATGGTGTGGAAGAGAGTTTCTGGATAATGCTCAGTACTATGTGAGGTAGTAGGGCTGCGAATTTAAAAGGGATGGTGTGCAAGAGAATGTCTGGATGATGCTCAGTAGTTTGTGAGGTACTGTAGCAGGGACGTGAATGTGAAAGAGACCGGGTGGAAGAGAGTCTCTGGATGATGCTCAGTACCATCTGAGATATTAGGGACGTGAATGTGAAAGGGACGTTGTGGAAGAGAGTGCCTGGATGAAGCTCAGTACTATGTGAAGTAGTAGGGATGTGATTGTGAAAGGGACGGTGTGGAAAAGAGTGTCTGGATGATGCTTATTACGATGTGAGGTACTGTATTAGGGACGTGAATGTGAAAGGGACATTGTGGAAGAGAGTGTCTGGATGATGCACAGTACTATGTGAGGTACTGTAGTAAGGATGTGAATGTGAAAGGGACGGTCTGGAAGAGAGTGTCTGCATAATGCTCAGTACTATGTGAGGTACTGTCGTAGGGACGTGAATGTGAGAGGGATGGTGTGGAAGAGAGTGTCTGGATGATGCTCAGTACTATGTGAGGTCGTAGGGACGTGAATGTGAAAGGGACGGTGTGGAAGAGAGTGTCTGGATGATGCGCAGTACTTTGTGAGGTACTGTAATAGGGACGTTAATGTGAAAGGGACGGTGTGGCAGAGAGTGTCTGGATGATGCTGAGTACTATGTGAGATAGTTGAGACGTGAATGTGAAAGGGATGGTGTGGAAGAGAGTGTCTGGATGATGCTCAGTGCTATGTGAGGTACTGTAATAGGGATGTGAATATGAAAGGGACGGTGTGGAATAGAGTGTCTGTATGATGCTCAGTACTATGTGGGGTACTGTATTAGAGACGTAAATGTGAAAGGGATGCTGTGGAAGAGAGTGTCTGGATAATGCTCAGTACTATGTGAGGTAGTAGGGATGTGAATGTAAAAGGGATGGTGTGGAAGAGAATGTCAGGATGATGCTCAGTAGTTTGTGAGGGACTGTAGCAGGGACATGAATGTGAAAGGGATGGTGTGGAAGAGAGTTTCTGGATGATGCTCAGTACTACTTGAGGTACTGTAGTGGGGACGTGAACGTGAGTGGGACTGTGTGGAAGAGAGTGTCTGGATGATGCTCAGGACTATGTGAGGTACTGTAGTTGGGACGTGAATGTGAAAGGGACGGTGTGGAAGAGAGTGTCTGGATGATGCTCAGTACTATGTGAGATAGTAGGGACGTGAATGTGAAAGGGACCGTGTGGAAGAGAGTGTCTGGATGATGCTCAGTACTATGTGAGGTAGTAAGGACGTGAATGTGAAAGGGACCGTGTGGAAGAGAGTCTCTGGATGATGCTCAGTACCATGTGAGGTACTGCAGTAGGAACGTGAATATGAAAGGGACGGTGTGGAAGAGTGTCTGGATAATGCTCAGTACCATGTGATATAGTAGGGACGTGAATGTAAAAGGGATGGTGTGGCAGAGAGTGTCTGGATGATGCTCAGTACTATGTGATATAGTTGGGACGTGAATGTGAAAGGGACGGTGTGGAAGAGAGTGTCTGGATGATGCTCAGTACTATGTGAGGTAGGAGGGACGAGAATATGAAAGGGATGGTGTGGAAGAGAGTGTCTGGAAGATGCTCAGTACTATGTGAGGTAGTGTAGTAGGGACGTGAATGTGCGAGGGATGGTGTGGAAGAGAGTTTCTGGATATTGCTCAGTACTATGTGAGGTAGTAGGGACGTGAATGTAAAAGGGATGGTGTGGAAGAGAATGTCTGGATGATGCTCAGTAGTTTGTGAGGTACTGTAGCAGGGACGTGAATGTGAAAGGGACGATGTGGAAGAGAGTGTCTGGATGATGCTCAGTACTATGTGAGGTAGTAGGGACTTGAATGTGAAAGAGACCGTGTGGAAGAGAGTGTCTGGATGATGCTCAGTACTATGTGAGGTACTGTAGTAGGGACGTGAATGTGAAAGGGACCGTGTGGAAGAGAGTGTCTGGATGATGCTCAGTACTATCTGAGATAGTAGGGACGTGAATGTGAAAGGGACGGTGTGGAAGAGAGTGTCTGGAAGATGCTCAGTACTATGTGAGGTACTGTAGTGGGGACGTGAATGTGCGAGGGATGGTGTGGAAGAGAGTTTCTGGATAATGCTCAGTACTATGTGAGGTAGTAGGGATGTGAATTTAAAAGGGATGCTGTGGAAGAGAATGTCTGGATGATGCTCAGTACTTTGTGAGGTACTGTAGCAGGGACGTGAATGTGAAAGGGACCGTGTGGAAGAGAGTCTCTGGATGATGCTCAGTACCTTCTGAGATATTAGGGACGTGAATGTGAAAGGGACGTTGTGCAAGAGAGTACCTGCATGAAGCTCAGTACTATGTGAGGTAGTAGGGATGTGATTGTGAAAGGGACGGTGTGGAAAAGAGTGTCTGGATGATGCTTATTACTATGTGAGGTACTGTAGTAGGGACGTGAATGTGAAAGGGACAGTGTGGAAGAGAGTGTCTGTATGATACTCAGTACTATGTGAGGTACTGCAGTAGGGATGTCAATGTGAAAGGGATCGTGTGGAACAGACTGTCTGGATGATGCTCAATTCTTTGTGAGGTACTGTAGTAAGGATGTGAATGTGAAAGGGACGATCTGGAGGAGAGTGTCTGGATAGTGCTCAGTAGTATGTGAGGTACTGTTGTAGGGACGTGAATGTGAGAGGGATGGTGTGGAAGAGAGTGTCTGGATGATGCTCAGTACTATGTGAGGTAGTAGGGACGTGAATGTGAAAGGGACGTTCTGGAAGAGAGTCTCTGGATGATGCTCAGTACCATCTGAGATAGTAGGGACGTGAATGTGAAAGGGACGTTGTGGAAGAGAGTGCCTGGATGAAGCTCAGTACTATGTGAGGTAGTAGGGACGTGAATGTGAAAGGGACAGTGTGGAAGAGAGTGTCTGGATGAAGCTCAGTACTATGTGAAGTACTAGGGATGTGATTGTGAAAGGGAGGGTGTGGAAAAGAGTGTCTGGATGATGCTTATTACTATGTGAGATAGTTGAGACTTGAATGTGAAAAGGACAGTGTGGAAGACAGTGTCTGGATGATGCTCAGTACTTTGTGAGTTTCTGTAGTAGGGACGTGAATGTGAAAGGGACAGTGTGGAAGAGAGTGTCTGGATGAAGCTCAGTACTATGTGACGTACTAGGGATGTGATTGTGAAAGGGAGGGTGTGGAAAAGAGTGTCTGGATGATGCTTATTACTATGTGAGGTACTGTAGTAGGGACGTGAATGTGAGAGGGATGCTGTGGAAGAGAGTTTCTGGATAATACTCAGTAGTTTGTGAGGTACTGTCGTAGGGACGTAAATGTGAAAGGGACGGTGTGGAAGAGAGTGTCTGGATGATGCTCTGTACTATGTGAGGTCGTAGGGACGTGAATGTGAAAGGGACGGTGTGGAAGAGAGTGTCTGGATGATGCTCAGTACTTTGTGAGGTACCGTAATAGGGACGTTAATGTGAAAGGGACGGTGTGGCAGAGAGTGTCTGGATGATGCTGAGTACTATGTGAGATAGTTGAGACTTGAATGTGAAAAGGACAGTGTGGAAGACAGTGTCTGGATGATGCTCAGTACTTTGTGAGTTTCTGTAGTAGGGATGTGAATGTGAAAGGGACGGTGTGGAATAGAGTGTCTGTATGATGCTCAGTACTATGTGGGGTAGTAGGGACGTGAATGTAAAAGGGATGGTGTGGAAGAGAATGTCTGGATGATGTTCAGTAGTTTGTGAGGTACTGTAGCAGGGACATGAATGTGAAAGGGACGGTGTGGAAGAGAGTGTCTGGATGATGCTCTGTACTATGTGAGGTAGTAGGGACGTGAATGTGAAAGGGACGGTGTGGAAGAGAGTGTCTGGATGATGCTCAGTACTTTCTGAGGTACTGCAGTAGGGACGTGAATGTGAAAGGGGCGGTGTGGAAGAGAATCACTGGATGACGCTCAGTACTATCTGAGGTACTGTAGTAGGGACGTGAATGTGAAAGGGACGGTGTGGAAGAGAGTGTCTGGATGATGCTCAGTACTATGTGAGGTTCTGTAGTACGGATGTGAATGTGAAAGGGACGGTGTGGAAGAGAGTGTCTGGATGATGCTCAGTAGTATGTGAGATAGTAGGGACATGAATGTGAAAGGGACGGTGTGGAAGAGAGTGTCTGGATGATGCTCAGTGCTATGTGAGGCACTGTAGTAGGGGCGTGAATGTGAAAGGGACGGTGTGGAAGAGAGTGTCTGGATAATGCTCAGTACTATGTGAGGTACTGTAATAGGGACGAGAATTTGAAAGGGATGGTGTGGAAGATAGTGTTTGGATGATGCTCAGTACTATGTGAGGTACTGTAGTAGGGACGTGAATGTAAAAGGGACGGTGTGGAAGAGAGTGTGTGGATGATGCTAGGTACTATGTGAGGTACTGTAGTCGGGATGTGAATATAAAAGGGATGGTGTGGACGAGAGTGTCTGGATGATGCTCAGTGGTATGTGAGATAGTAGGAACGTGAATGTGAAAGGGACTGTGTGGAACAGACTGTCTGGATGATGCTCAGTAGTATGTGAGGTACTGTAGTAGAGACCTGAAAGTGAAAGGGACAGTGTGGAAGAGAGTGTCTGGATGATGCTCAGCACTATGTGAGGTTCTGTAGTGCGGATGTGAATGTGAAAGGGACGGTGTGGAAGAGAGTGTCTGGATGATGCTCAGTCCTATGTGAGGTACAGTAGAAGGGACGTGAATGTGAAAGGGACGGTGCGGAAGAGAGTGTCTGGATAACGCTCAGTACTATCTGAGGTACTGTAGTAGGGACGTGAATGAGAAAGGGATGGTGTGGAAGAGAGTGACTGGATGATGCTCAGTACTATGTGAGGTTGCAGGGACGTGAATGTGAAAGGGGCGGTGTGGAAGAGAGTGTCTGGATGATGCTCAGTACTTTCTGAGGTACTGTAGTAGGGACGTGAATGTGAAAGGGGCGGTGTGGAAGAGAATCACTGGATGACGCTCAGTACTATCTGAGGTACTGTAGTAGGGACGTGAATGTGAAAGGGACGGTGCGGAAGAGAGTGTCTGGATGATGCTCAGTACTATGTGAGGTTCTGTAGTGCGGATGTGAATGTGAAAGGGACGGTGTGGAAGAGAGTGTCTGGATGATGCTCAGTAGTATGTGAGATAGTAGGGACGTGAATGTGAAAGGGACGGTGTGGAAGAGAGTGTCTGGATGATGCTCAGTACTCTCTGAGGTACTGTAGTAGGGACGTGAATGTGAAAGGGACGGTGTGGAAGAGAGTGTGTGGATGATGCTAGGTACTATGTGAGGTACTGTAGTCGGGATGTGACTATGAAAGTGATGGTGTGGACGAGAGTGTCTGGATGATGCTCAGTGGTATGTGAGATAGTAGGAACGTGAATGTGAAAGGGACTGTGTGGAACAGAGTGTCTGGATGATGCTCAGTAGTATGAGAGGTACAGTAGTAGAGACCTGAAAGTGAAAGGGACAGTGTGGAAGAGAGTGTCTGGATGATGCTCAGTAATAAGTGAGATAGTAGGGACGTGAATGTGAAAGGGATGGTGTGGAAGAGAGTGTCTGGATGATGCTCAGTCCTATGTGAGGTACAGTAGTAGGGACGTGAATGTGAAAGGGACGGTGTGGAAGAGAGTGTCTGGATGATCCTCAGTACCATGTGAGGTACTGTGGTAGGGACGTGAATTTGAAAGGGACGGTGTGGAAGAGAGAGACTAGATGATGCTCAGTACGATGTGAGATAGTAGGGACGTGTATATGAAAGGGACGGTGTGGAAGAGAGGGTATGGATGATGCTCAGTACTATATGAGGTACTGTAGTGGGGAGCTGTATGTGAAAGGGACGGTGTGGAAGAGAGAGTCTGGATGATGCTCAGTACTTTGTGAGGTACTGTCGTAGGGACGTGAATGGGAAAGTGATGTTGTTGAAGAGAGTGTCTGGATGAAGCTCAGTACTACCTGAGGTACTGTAGTAGGGACGTGAATGTGAAAGGGACGGTGTGGAAGAGAGTGTCTGGATGATGCTCAGTACTATGTGAGGTACTGTGGTAGGGACGTGAATGTGAAAGGGACGGTGTGGAAGAGAGTGTCTGGATGATGCTCGGTACTATGTGAGGTACTGTAGTAGGGACGTGAATGTGAAAGAGACGGTGTGGAAGAGAGTGTCTGGATGATGCTCAGTACTATGTGAGGTACTGTAGTAGGGACGTGAATGTGAAAGGGACGGTGTGGAAGAGAGTGTCCGGATGATGCTCAGTACCATGTGAGGTACTGTAGTAGGGACGTGAATGTGAAAGGGACGGTGAGGAAGAGAGTGTCTGGATGATGATCAGTTTAAGTGAGGAACTGTAGTAGGGACGTGAATGTGAAAGGGATGGTGTGGAAGAGAGTGTCTGGATGATGCTCAGTACTATCTGAGGTCCTGTATTAGGGACGTGAATGAGAAAGGGACGGTGTGGAAGAGAGAGTCTGGATGATGCTCAGTACTTTGTGAGGTACTGTAGTAGGGACGTGAATGTGAAAGGGACGGTGTGGAAGAGAGTGTCTGGATGATGCTCTGTACTATGTGAGGTACTGTAGTAGGTACGTGAATGTGAAAGGGACGGTGTGGAAGAGAGTGTCTGGATGATGCTCAGTACTATATGAGGTACTGTAGTAGGGACGTGAATGTGAAAGGGAAGGTGTGGAAGAGAGTGTCTGGATGATGCTCAGTGCTATGTGAGGTACTGTAGTAGGGACGTGAATTTGAAAGGGATGGTGTGGAGGATAGTGTCTGGATGATGATCAGCACTTTGTGAGGTAGTAGGGACGTGAATGTGAAAGGGACGGTGTGGAAGAGAGTGTCTGGATGATGCTCGGTACTATGTCAGGTACTGTAGTAGGGACATGAATGTGAAAGGGACGGTGTGGAAGAGAGAGTCTGGATGATGCTCAGTACTACGTGAGGAACTGTAGAAAGGATGTGAATGTGAAAGGGACGGTGTGGAAGAGAGTGTCTGGATGATGCTCACTAGTATGTGAGATAGTAGGGAAGTTAATGTGAAAGGGACGGTGTGGAAGAGAGTGTCTGGATGATGCTCAGTAGTATGTGAGATAGTAGGGACGTGAATGTGAAAGGGACGGTGTGGAAGAGAGTGTCTGGATGATGCTCAGTACTCTCTGAGGTACTGTAGTAGGGACGTGAATGTGAAAGGGACGGTGTGGAAGAGAGTGTGTGGATGATGCTAGGTACTATGTGAGGTACTGTAGTCGGGATGTGACTATGAAAGTGATGGTGTGGACGAGAGTGTCTGGATGATGCTCAGTGGTATGTGAGATAGTAGGAACGTGAATGTGAAAGGGACTGTGTGGAACAGAGTGTCTGGATGATGCTCAGTAGTATGAGAGGTACTGTAGTAGAGACCTGAAAGTGAAAGGGACAGTGTGGAAGAGAGTGTCTGGATGATGCTCAGTAATATGTGAGATAGTAGGGACGTGAATGTGAAAGGGATGGTGTGGAAGAGAGTGTCTGGATGATGCTCAGTCCTATGTGAGGTACAGTAGTAGGGACGTGAATGTGAAAGGGACGGTGTGGAAGAGAGTGTCTGGATGATCCTCAGTACCATGTGAGGTACTGTGGTAGGGACGTGAATTTGAAAGGGACGGTGTGGAAGAGAGAGACTAGATGATGCTCAGTACGATGTGAGATAGTAGGGACGTGTATATGAAAGGGACGGTGTGGAAGAGAGGGTATGGATGATGCTCAGTACTATATGAGGTACTGTAGTGGGGAGCTGTATGTGAAAGGGACGGTGTGGAAGAGAGAGTCTGGATGATGCTCAGTACTTTGTGAGGTACTGTCGTAGGGACGTGAATGGGAAAGTGATGTTGTTGAAGAGAGTGTCTGGATGAAGCTCAGTACTACCTGAGGTACTGTAGTAGGGACGTGAATGTGAAAGGGACGGTGTGGAAGAGAGTGTCTGGATGATGCTCAGTACTATGTGAGGTACTGTGGTAGGGACGTGAATGTGAAAGGGACGGTGTGGAAGAGAGTGTCTGGATGATGCTCGGTACTATGTGAGGTACTGTAGTAGGGACGTGAATGTGAAAGAGACGGTGTGGAAGAGAGTGTCTGGATGATGCTCAGTACTATGTGAGGTACTGTAGTAGGGACGTGAATGTGAAAGGGACGGTGTGGAAGAGAGTGTCCGGATGATGCTCAGTACCATGTGAGGTACTGTAGTAGGGACGTGAATGTGAAAGGGACGGTGAGGAAGAGAGTGTCTGGATGATGATCAGTTTAAGTGAGGAACTGTAGTAGGGACGTGAATGTGAAAGGGATGGTGTGGAAGAGAGTGTCTGGATGATGCTCAGTACTATCTGAGGTCCTGTATTAGGGACGTGAATGAGAAAGGGACGGTGTGGAAGAGAGAGTCTGGATGATGCTCAGTACTTTGTGAGGTACTGTAGTAGGGACGTGAATGTGAAAGGGACGGTGTGGAAGAGAGTGTCTGGATGATGCTCTGTACTATGTGAGGTACTGTAGTAGGTACGTGAATGTGAAAGGGACGGTGTGGAAGAGAGTGTCTGGATGATGCTCAGTACTATATGAGGTACTGTAGTAGGGACGTGAATGTGAAAGGGAAGGTGTGGAAGAGAGTGTCTGGATGATGCTCAGTGCTATGTGAGGTACTGTAGTAGGGACGTGAATTTGAAAGGGATGGTGTGGAGGATAGTGTCTGGATGATGATCAGCACTTTGTGAGGTAGTAGGGACGTGAATGTGAAAGGGACGGTGTGGAAGAGAGTGTCTGGATGATGCTCGGTACTATGTCAGGTACTGTAGTAGGGACATGAATGTGAAAGGGACGGTGTGGAAGAGAGAGTCTGGATGATGCTCAGTACTACGTGAGGAACTGTAGAAAGGATGTGAATGTGAAAGGGACGGTGTGGAAGAGAGTGTCTGGATGATGCTCACTAGTATGTGAGATAGTAGGGAAGTTAATGTGAAAGGGACGGTGTGGAAGAGAGTGTCTGGATGATGCGCAGCACTATGTGAGGGACAGTAGTAGGGACGTGAATGTGAAAGGGATGATGTGGAAGAGAGTGACTGCATGATGCTCAGTATTATGTGAGGTACTGTGGTAGGGTCGTGAATGTGAAAGGGACGGTGTGGAAGAGAGTGTCTAGATGATGCTCAGTACGATGTGAGATAGTAGGGACGTGTATATGAAAGGGACGGTGTGGAAGAGAGTGTCTGGATGACGATCAGTACTTTCTGAGGTACTGTAGTAGGGACGTGAATGTGAAAGTGACAGTGTGAAAGAGAGTGTCTGGATGATGCTCAGTACTATGTGAGGTACCGTAGTGGGGACGTGAATGTCAAAGGGACGGTGTGGAAGAGAGTGTCTGGATGATGCTCAGCACTATGTGAGGTTCTGTAGTACGGATGTGAATGTGAAAGGGATGGTGTGGACGAGAGTGTCTGGACGATGCTCAGTACTATGTGCGGTAGTAGGATCGTGAATGTGAAAGGGCCGCTGTGGAAAAGAGTGTCTGGATGATGCTCAGTACTATGTGAGGTACTGTAGTAGGGACGTGAATGTGAAAGGGATGGTGTGGAAGAGAGTGTCTGGATGATGCTCAGTACTATGTGAGGTACCGTAGTTGGGAGGTGACTGTGGAATGGACGGTGTGGAACAGAGTGCCTCGATGATGCTCAGTACTATGTGAGGTAGGAGGGACGTGAATGTGAAAGGGGTGGTGTGGAAGAGAGTGTCTGGAAGATGCTCAGTACTATGTGAGGTACCGTAGTGGGGACGTGAATGTGCGACGGACGGTGTGGAAGAGAGTTTCTGGATAATGCTCAGTACTATGTGAGGTAGTAGGGATGTGAACTTAAAAGGGATGGTGTGGAAGAGAATGTCTGGATGATGCTCAGTCGTTTGTGAGGTACTGTAGCAGGGACGTGAATGTGAAAGGGACGTTTGGAAGAGAGTGTCTGTACGATGCTTATTACTATGTGAGGTACTGTAGTACGGACGTGAATGTGAGAGGGATGGTGTGGAAGAGAGTTTCTGGATAATACTCAGTAGTTTGTGAGGTACTGTAGTAGGGACGTGAATGTGAAAGGGACGGGGTGGAAGAGAGTGTCTGGATGATGCTCTGTACTATGTGATGTAGTAGGGACGTGAATGTGAAAGGGACGGTGTGGAAGAGAGTGTCTGGATGATGCTCAGTACTTTGTGAGGGACTGTAATAGGGACGTGAATGTGAAAGGGATGGAGTGGCAGAGAGTGTCTGGATGATGCTCAGTACTATGTGAGGTACAGTAGTAGGGACGTGAATGCGAAAGGGACGGTGTGGAAGTGAGTGTCTGGATGATGCTCAGTACTTTGTGAGGTACCGTAGTAGGGACGTGAATGTGCAAGGGATGGTGTGGAAGAGAGTTTCTGGATAATACTCAGTACTATGTGAGGTAGTAGGGATGTGAATGTAAAAGGGATGGTCTGGAAGAGAATGTCTGGATGATGCTCAGCAGTTTTTGAGGTACTGTAGCAGGGACGTGAATGTGAAAGGGACGGTGTGGAAGAGAGTGTCTGGATGATGCGCAGTACTATGTGAGGTAGTAGGGACGTGAATGTGAAAGGGACCGTGTGCAAAAGAGTGTCTGGATGATGCTTATTACTATGTGAGGTACTGTAGTAGGGACGTGAATGTGAAAGGGACGGTGTGGAAGAGAGTGTCTGGATGGTGCTCAGTACTATGTGAGGTATTAGGGACGTGCATGTAAAAGGGATGGTGTGGACGAGAATGTCTGCATGATGCTCAGTTGTTTCTGAGGTACTGTAGTTGGGACGTGAATGTCAAAGGGATGGTGTGAAAGTGAGTTTCTGGATAATGCTCAGTACTATGTGAGGTAGTAGGGATGTGAATGTGAAAGGGACCGTGTGGAAGAGAGTCTCTGGATGATGCTCAGTACCATCTGAGATAGTAGGGATGTGTATATGAAAGGGACGGTGTGGAAGAGAGTGTCTGGATGATGGTCAGTAGTATATGAGGTACTGTCGTAGGGACGTGAAAGGGAAAGTGATGTTGTGGAAGAGAGTGTCTGGATGAAGCTCAGTACTACCTGAGGTACTGTAGTAGGGACGTGAATGTGAAAGGGACGGTGTGGAAGAGAGTGTCTGGATGATGCTCAGTACTATGTGAGCTTCTGTAGTACGGAAGTGAATGTGAAAGGGATGGTGTGGAAGATAGTGTCTGGATTATGCTCAGTACTATGTGAGGTACTGTAGTAGTGACGTGAATGTGAAAGGGACGATGTGGAAGAGAGGGTCTGGATGATGCTCGGTACTATGTGAGGTACTGTAGTAGGGACGTGAATGTGAAAGAGACGGTGTGGAAGAGAGTGTCTGGATGATGCTCAGTACTATGTGAGGTACTGTAGTAGGGACGTGAATGTGAAAGGGACGGTGTGGAAGAGAGTGTCTGGATGATGCTCAGTACCATGTGAGGTACTGTAGTAGGGACGTGAATATGAAAGGGACGGTGTGGAAGAGAGTGTCTGGATGATGATCAGTACTAAGTGAGGAACTGTAGTAGGGACGTGAATGTGAAAGGGATGGTGTGGAAGAGAGTGTCTGGATGATGCTCAGTACTATCTGAGGTCCTGTAGTAGGGACGTGAATGAGAAAGGGACGGTGTGGAAGAGAGTGTCTTGATGATGCTCAGTACTATGTGAGGTACTGTAGTAGGGACTTGAATCTGAAAGGGACCGTGTGGAAGAGAGTGCCTCGATAAATCTCGGTACTATGTGAGGTACTGTAGTAGGGACGTGAATGTGAGAAGGACGGTGTGGAAGACAGTGTCTGGATGATGCTCAGTACTATCAGAGGTACTGTAGTGGGGACCTCTATGTGAAAGGGACGGTGTGGAAGAGAGTATCTTGATGATGCTCAGTACTTTAAGAGGTACTGTAGTAGGGACGTGAATGTGAAAGGGACGGTCTGGAAGAGAGTGTCTGGATGATGCTCAATACTAAGTGAGGTACTGTAGTAGCGACGTGAATGTGAAAGGGACGGTGTGGAAGACAGTGTCTGGATGATGCTCAGTATTATATGAGGTACTGTAGTGGGGATCTGTATCTGAAAGGGACGGTGTGGAAGAGAGAGTCTGGATGATGCTCGGTACGATGTGAGGTACTGTAGTAGGGATGTGAATGTGAAAGGGATGGTGTGGAAGAGAGTGCCTGCATGATGCTCAGTACTTTGTGAGGTATGTAGTAGGGATGTGAATGTGAAAGAGACGGTGTGGAAGAGAGTGTCTGGATGATGCTCAGTACTATGTGGGGTAGTGGTGATGTGAATGTCAAAGGGACGATGTGGAAGAGAGTGTCTTGATGATGCTCAGTACTATGTGAGGTGGTAGGGACGTGAATGTGAAAGGGACTGTGTGCCAGAGAGTGTATGGATGATGCTCGGTACTATGTAAGGTACTGTTGTAGGGACGTGAATGTGAAAGGGATGGTGTGGAAGAGAGTGTCTGGATGATGCTCGGTACTGTGTGAGGTACCGTAGTAGGGACGTGAATGTCCAAGGGACGGTGTGGAAGAGAGTGTCCGGATGATGCTCAGTACTACGTGAGGTACTGTAGTAGGGACGTGAATGTGAAAGGGACGGTGTGGAAGAGAGTGTCTGGATGATGCCCAGTACTATGTGAGGTACTGTAGTAGGGACATGAATGTGAAAGGGAAGGTGTGGAAGAGAGTGTCTGGATGATGCTCCGTACTTTGTGAGCTACTGTAGTAGCAATATGAATCTGAAAGGCACGGAGTGGAAGAGAGTGTCTGGATAAAGCTCGGTACTATGTGAGGTACTGTAGTAGGGACGTGAATGTGAAAGGGACGGTGTGGAAGATAGTGTCTGGATTATGCTCGGTACGATGTGAGGTACTGTAGTAGGGACATGAATGTGAAAGGGACGGTGTGGAAGAGAGAGTCTGGATGATGCTCAGTACTACGTGAGGAACTGTAGAAAGGATGTGAATGTGAAAGGGACGGTGTGGAAGAGAGTGTCTGGATGATGCTCACTAGTATGTGAGATAGTAGGGAAGTTAATGTGAAAGGGACGGTGTGGAAGAGAGTGTCTGGATGATGCTCAGCACTATGTGAGGGACAGTAGTAGGGACGTGAATGTGAAAGGGATGATGTGGAAGAGAGTGACTGGATGATGCTCAGTATTATGTGAGGTACTGTGGTAGGGTCGTGAATGTGAAAGGGACGGTGTGGAAGAGAGTGTCTAGATGATGCTCAGTACGATGTGAGATAGTAGGGACGTGTATATGAAAGGGACGGTGTGGAAGAGAGTGTCTGGATGACGGTCAGTACTTTCTGAGGTACTGTAGTAGGGACGTGAATGTGAAAGTGACAGTGTGAAAGAGAGTGTCTGGATGATGCTCAGTACTATGTGAGGTACCGTAGTGGGGACGTGAATGTCAAAGGGACGGTGTGGAAGAGAGTGTCTGGATGATGATCAGCACTATGTGAGGTTCTGTAGTACGGATGTGAATGTGAAAGGGATGGTGTGGACGAGAGTGTCTGGATGATGCTCAGTACTATGTGCGGTAGTAGGATCGTGAATGTGAAAGGGCCGCTGTGGAAAAGAGTGTCTGGATGATGCTCAGTACTATGTGAGGTACTGTAGTAGGGACGTGAATGTGAAAGGGATGGTGTGGAAGAGAGTGTCTGGATGATGCTCAGTACTATGTGAGGTACCGTAGTTGGGAGGTGACTGTGGAATGGACGGTGTGGAACAGAGTGCCTCGATGATGCTCAGTACTATGTGAGGTAGTAGGGACGTGAATGTGAAAGAGACGGTATGGAAGAGAGTGTCTGGATGATGCTCAGTACTATGTGAGGTACTGTAGTAGGGACGTGAATGTGAAAGGGACGGTGTGGAAGAGAGTGTCTGGATGATGCTCAGTACCATGTGAGGTACTGTAGTAGGGACGTGAATATGAAAGGGACGGTGTGGAAGATAGTGTCTGGATGATGATCAGTACTAAGTGAGGAACTGTAGTAGGGACGTGAATGTGAAAGGGATGGTGTGGAAGAGAGTGTCTGGATGATGCTCAGTACTATCTGAGGTCCTGTAGTAGGGACGTGAATGAGAAAGGGACGGTGTGGAAGAGAGTGTCTTGATGATGCTCAGTACTCTGTGAGGTACTGTAGTAGGGACTTGAATCTGAAAGGGACCGTGTGGAAGAGAGTGTCTCGATAAATCTCGGTACTATGTGAGGTACTGTAGTAGGGACGTGAATGTGAAAAGGACGGTGTGGAAGACAGTGTCTGGATGACGCTCAGTACTATAAGAGGTACTGTAGTGGGGACCTCTATGTGAAAGGGACGGTGTGGAAGAGAGTATCTTGATGATGCTCAGTACTTTGTGAGGTACTGTAGTAGGGACGTGAATGTGAAAGGGACGGTCTGGAAGAGAGTGTCTGGATGATGCTCTGTACTATGTGAGGTACTGTAGTAGGTACGTGAATGTGAAAGGGACGGTGTGGAAGAGAGTGTCTGGATGATGCTCAGTACTATATGAGGTACTGTAGTAGGGACGTGAATGTGAAAGGGACGGTGTGGAAGAGAGTGTATGGATGATGCTCGGTACTATGTAAGGTACTGTTGTAGGGACGTGAATGTGAAAGGGATGGTGTGGAAGAGAGTGTCTGGATGATGCTCGGTACTGTGTGAGGTACCGTAGTAGGGACGTGAATGTCCAAGGGACGGTGTGGAAGAGAGTGTCCGGATGATGCTCAGTACTACGTGAGGTACTGTAGTAGGGACGTGAATGTGAAAGGGACGGTGTGGAAGAGAGTGTCTGGATGATGCCCAGTACTATGTGAGGTACTGTAGTAGGGACATGAATGTGAAAGGGAAGGTGTGGAAGAGAGTGTCTGGATGATGCTCCGTACTTTGTGAGCTACTGTAGTAGCGATATGAATCTGAAAGGCACGGAGTGGAAGAGAGTGTCTGGATAAAGCTCGGTACTATGTGAGGTACTGTAGTAGGGACGTGAATGTGAAAGGGACGGTGTGGAAGATAGTGTCTGGATTATGCTCCGTACGATGTGAGGTACTGTAGTAGGGACATGAATGTGAAAGGGACGGTGTGGAAGAGAGAGTCTGGATGATGCTCAGTACTACGTGAGGAACTGTAGAAAGGATGTGAATGTGAAAGGGACGGTGTGGAAGAGAGTGTCTGGATGATGCTCACTAGTATGTGAGATAGTAGGGAAGTTAATGTGAAAGGGACGGTGTGGAAGAGAGTGTCTGGATGATGCTCAGCACTATGTGAGGGACAGTAGTAGGGACGTGAATGTGAAAGGGATGATGTGGAAGAGAGTGACTGGATGATGCTCAGTATTATGTGAGGTACTGTGGTAGGGTCGTGAATGTGAAAGGGACGGTGTGGAAGAGAGTGTCTAGATGATGCTCAGTACGATGTGAGATAGTAGGGACGTGTATATGAAAGGGACGGTGTGGAAGAGAGTGTCTGGATGACGGTCAGTACTTTCTGAGGTACTGTAGTAGGGACGTGAATGTGAAAGTGACAGTGTGAAAGAGAGTGTCTGGATGATGCTCAGTACTATGTGAGGTACCGTAGTGGGGACGTGAATGTCAAAGGGACGGTGTGGAAGAGAGTGTCTGGATGATGCTCAGCACTATGTGAGGTTCTGTAGTACGGATGTGAATGTGAAAGGGATGGTGTGGACGAGAGTGTCTGGATGATGCTCAGTACTATGTGCGGTAGTAGGATCGTGAATGTGAAAGGGCCGCTGTGGAAAAGAGTGTCTGGATGATGCTCAGTACTATGTGAGGTACTGTAGTAGGGACGTGAATGTGAAAGGGATGGTGTGGAAGAGAGTGTCTGGATGATGCTCAGTACTATGTGAGGTACCGTAGTTGGGAGGTGACTGTGGAATGGACGGTGTGGAACAGAGTGCCTCGATGATGCTCAGTACTATGTGAGGTAGTAGGGACGTGAATGTGAAAGAGACGGTATGGAAGAGAGTGTCTGGATGATGCTCAGTACTATGTGAGGTACTGTAGTAGGGACGTGAATGTGAAAGGGACGGTGTGGAAGAGAGTGTCTGGATGATGCTCAGTACCATGTGAGGTACTGTAGTAGGGACGTGAATATGAAAGGGACGGTGTGGAAGATAGTGTCTGGATGATGATCAGTACTAAGTGAGGAACTGTAGTAGGGACGTGAATGTGAAAGGGATGGTGTGGAAGAGAGTGTCTGGATGATGCTCAGTACTATCTGAGGTCCTGTAGTAGGGACGTGAATGAGAAAGGGACGGTGTGGAAGAGAGTGTCTTGATGATGCTCAGTACTCTGTGAGGTACTGTAGTAGGGACTTGAATCTGAAAGGGACCGTGTGGAAGAGAGTGTCTCGATAAATCTCGGTACTATGTGAGGTACTGTAGTAGGGACGTGAATGTGAAAAGGACGGTGTGGAAGACAGTGTCTGGATGACGCTCAGTACTATAAGAGGTACTGTAGTGGGGACCTCTATGTGAAAGGGACGGTGTGGAAGAGAGTATCTTGATGATGCTCAGTACTTTGTGAGGTACTGTAGTAGGGACGTGAATGTGAAAGGGACGGTCTGGAAGAGAGTGTCTGGATGATGCTCTGTACTATGTGAGGTACTGTAGTAGGTACGTGAATGTGAAAGGGACGGTGTGGAAGAGAGTGTCTGGATGATGCTCAGTACTATATGAGGTACTGTAGTAGGGACGTGAATGTGAAAGGGACGGTGTGGAAGAGAGTGTCTGGATGATGCTCAGTACTATGTGAGGTACTGTAGTAGGGACGTGAATTTGAAAGGGATGGTGTGGAGGATAGTGTCTGGATGATGATCAGCACTTTGTGAGGTAGTAGGGACGTGAATGTGAAAGGGACGGTGTGGAAGAGAGTGTCTGGATGATGCTCGGTACTATGTCAGGTACTGTAGTGGGGACATGAATGTGAAAGGGACGGTGTGGAAGAGAGAGTCTGGATGATGCTCAGTACTACGTGAGGAACTGTAGAAAGGATGTGAATGTGAAAGGGACGGTGTGGAAGAGAGTGTCTGGATGATGCTCACTGGTATGTGAGATAGTAGGGAAGTTAATGTGAAAGGGACGGTGTGGAAGAGAGTGTCTGGATGATGCTCAGCACTATGTGAGGGACAGTAGTAGGGACGTGAATGTGAAAGGGATGATGTGGAAGAGAGTGACTGGATGATGCTCAGTATTATGTGAGGTACTGTGGTAGGGTCGTGAATGTGAAAGGGACGGTGTGGAAGAGAGTGTCTAGATGATGCTCAGTACGATGTGAGATAGTAGGGACGTGTATATGAAAGGGACGGTGTGGAAGAGAGTGTCTGGATGACGGTCAGTACTTTCTGAGGTACTGTAGTAGGGACGTGAATGTGAAAGTGACAGTGTGAAAGAGAGTGTCTGGATGATGCTCAGTACTATGTGAGGTACCGTAGTGGGGACGTGAATGTCAAAGGGACGGTGTGGAAGAGAGTGTCTGGATGATGCTCAGTACTATGTGAGGTAGTAGGGACGTGAATGTAAAAGGGATGGTGTGGAAGAGAATGTCTGGATGATGCTCAGTACTTTGTGAGGTACTGTAGTAAGGATGTGAATGTGAAAGGGACGGTGTGGAAGAGAGTGTCTGGATGATGCTCAGTACTTTGTGTGGTACTGTAGTCGGGATGTGAATATGAAAGGGACGGTGTGGACGAGAGTGTCTGGATGATGCTCAGTAGTATGTGAGGTACTGTAGTAGAGACCTGAAAGTGAAAGGGACAGAGTGGAAGAGGGAGTCTGGATGATGCTCAGTACTTTGTGAGGTACTGTAATAGGGACACGAATGTGAAAGGGATGGTGTGGAAGAGAGTGTCTGGAAGATGCTCAGTACTATGTGAGGTACCGTAGTGGGGACGTGAATGTGCGAGGGATGGTGTGGAAGAGAGTTTCTGGATAATGCTCAGTACTATGTGAGGTATTAGGGATGCGAATTTAAAAGGGATGGTGTGCAAGAGAATGTCTGGATGATGCTCAGTAGTTTGTGAGGTACTGTAGCAGGGACGTGAATGTGAAAGGGACGGTGTGGAAGAGAGTGTCCGGATGATGCTCAGTACTATGTGAGGTAGTAGGGACGTGAATGTGAAAGGGACCGGGTGGAAGAGAGTCTCTGGATGATGCTCAGTACCATCTGAGATATTAGGGACGTGAATCTGAAAGGGACGTTGTGGAAGAGAATGCCTGGATGAAGCTCAGTAGTATGTGAGGTAGTAGGGATGTGATTGGGAAAGGGACGGTGTGGAAAAGAGTGTCTGGATGATGCTTATTACTATGTGAGGTACTGTAGTAGGGACGTGAATGTGAAAGGGACAGTGTGGAAGAGAGTGTCTGTATGATACTCAGTACTATGTGAGGTACTGCAGTAGGGATGTGAATGTGAAAGGGATCGTGTGGAAGAGACTGTCTGGATGATGCTCAATTCTTTGTGAGGTACTGTAGTAAGGATGTGAATGTGAAAGGGATGGTCTGGAAGAGAGTGTCTGGATAATGCTCAGTACTATGTGAGGTACTGTCGTAGGGACGTGAATGTGAGAGGGATGGTGTGGAAGAGAGTGTCTGGATGATGCTCAGTACTATGTGAGGTAGTAGGCACGTGAATGTGAAAGGGACCGTGTGGAGGAGAGTCTCTGGATGATGCTCAGTACCATCTGAGATAGTAGGGATGTGAATGTGAAAGGGACGTTGTGGAAGAGAGTGCCTGGATGAAGCTCAGTACAATGTGAGGTAGTAGGGATGTGATTGTGAAAGGGAGGGTGTGGAAAAGAGTGTCTGGATGATGCTTATTACTATGTGAGGTACTGTAGTAGGGACATGAATGTGAGAGGGATGGTGTGGAAGAGAGTTTCTGGATAATACTCAGTAGTTTGTGAGGTACTGTCGGAGGGACGTGAATGTGAAATGGACGGGGTGGAAGAGTGTGTCTGGATGATGCTCAGTACTACGTGAGCTACAGTAGTAGGGACGTGAATGTGAAAGGGACGGTGTGGACGAGAGTGTCTGGATGATGCTCAGTAGTATGTGAGATAGTAGGAACGTGAATGTGAAAGGGACCGTGTGGAAGAGAGTGTCTGGATGATGCTCAGTAGTATGTGAGGTACTGTAGTAGAGACCTGAAAGTGAAAGGGACAGTGTGGAAGAGGGAGTCTGGATGATGCTCAGTACTATGTGAGGCACTGTAGTAGGGAAGTGAATGTGAAAGGGATGGTGTGGAAGAGAGTGTCTGGATGATGCTGAGTACTATGTGAGATAGTTGAGACGTGAATGTGAAAGGGACTGTGTGGAAGAGAGTGTCTGGATGATGCTCAGTACTATGTGAGGTACTGTAATAGGGATGTGAATATGAAAGGGACGGTGTGGAATAGAGTGTCTGTATGATGCTCAGTACTATGTGGGGTACTGTATTAGAGACGTAAATGTGAAAGGGATGCTGTGGAAGAGAGTGTCTGGATAATGCTCAGTACCATGTGAGGTAGCAGGGATGTGAATGTAAAAGGGATGGTGTGGAAGAGAATGTCTGGATGATGCTCAGTAGTTTGTGAGGGACTGTAGCAGGGACATGAATGTGAAAGGGATGGTGTGGAAGAGAGTGTCTGGATGATGCTCAGTACTACTTGAGGTACTGTAGTGGGGACGTGAACGTGAGTGGGACTGTGTGGAAGAGAGTGTCTGGATGATGCTCAGGACCATGTGAGGTACTGTAGTTGGGACGTGAATGTGAAAGGGACGGTGTGGAAGAGAGTGTCTGGATGATGCTCAGTACTATGTGAGATAGTAGGGCCGTGAATGTGAAAGGGACCGTGTGGAAGAGAGTGTCTGGATGATGCTCAGTACTATGTGAGGTAGTAAGGACGTGAATGTGAAAGGGACCGTGTGGAAGAGAGTCTCTGGATGATGCTCAGTACCATCTGAGATAGTAGGGACGTGAATGTGAAAGGGACGTTGTGGAAGAGAATGCCTGGATGAAACTCAGTAGTATGTGAGGTAGTAGGGATATGATTGTGAAAGGGACGGTGTGGAAGAGAGTGTATAGATGATGCTCAGTACCATGTGAGGTACTGCAGTAGGGACGTGAATATGAAAGGGACAGTGTGGAAGAGTTTCTGGATAATGCTCAGTACCATGTGATGTAGTAGGGACGTGAATGTAAAAGGGATGGTGTGGCAGAGAGTGTCTGGATGATGCTCAGTACTATGTGAGATAGTTGGGACGTGAATGTGAAAGGGACGGTGTGGAAGAGAGTGTCTGGATGATGCTCAGTACTATCTGAGGTACTGTAGTAGGGACGTGAATGTGAAAGGGACGGTGTGGAAGAGAGTGTCTGGATGATGCTCAGTACCATGTGAGGTACTGTGGTAGGGACGTGAATTTGAAAGGGATGGTGTGGAAGAGAGAGACTAGATGATGCTCAGTACGATGTGAGATAGTAGGGACGTGTATATGAAAGGGACGGTGTGGAAGAGAGTGTATGGATGATGCTCAGTACTATATGAGGTACTGTAGTGGGGAGCTGTATGTGAAAGGGACGGTGTGGAAGAGAGTATCTTGATGATGCTCAGTACTTTGTGAGGTGGTACGGACGTGAATGTGAAAGGGACGGTGCGGAAGAGAGTGTCTGGATAAAGCTCGGTACTATGTGAGGTACTGTAGTAGGGACGTGAATGTGAAAGGGATGGTGTGGAAGACAGTGTCTGGATGATGCTTAGTATTATATGAGGTACTGTAGTGGGGACCTGTATGTGAAAGGGACGGTGTGGAAGAGAGAGTCTGGATGATGCTCAGTACTTTGTGAGGTACTGTCGTAGGGACGTGAATGGGAAAGTGATGTTGTGGAAGAGAGTGTCTGGATGATGCTCTGTACTATGTGAGGTACTGTAGTAGGGACGTGAATGTGAAAGGGACGGTGTGGAAGAGAGTGTCTGGATGATGCTCAGTACTATGTGAGCTTCTGTAGTACGGATGTGAATGTGAAAGGGATGGTGTGGAAGATAGTGTCTGGATGATGCTCAGTACTATGTGAGGTACTGTAGTAGGGACGTGAATGTGAAAGGGACGGTGTGGAAGAGTGTCTGGATGATGCTCAGTACTATGTGAGGTACTGTAGTAGGGACGTGAATGTGAAAGGGACGGTGTGGAAGAGAGTGTCTGGATGATGCTCGGTACTATGTGAGGTACTGTAGTAGGGACGTGAATGTGAAAGAGACGGTGTGGAAGAGAGTGTCTGGATGATGCTCAGTACTATGTGAGGTACTGTAGTAGGGACGTGAATGTGAAAGGGACGGTGTGGAAGAGAGTGTCCGGATGATGCTCAGTACCATGTGAGGTACTGTAGTAGGGACGTGAATGTGAAAGGGACGGTGTGGAAGAGAGTGTCTGGATGATGATCAGTACTAAGTGAGGAACTGTAGTAGGGACGTGAATGTGAAAGGGATGGTGTGGAAGAGAGTGTCTGGATGATGCTCAGTACTATCTGAGGTCCTGTATTAGGGACGTGAATGAGAAAGGGACGGTGTGGAAGAGAGAGTCTGGATGATGCTCAGTACTTTGTGAGGTACTGTAGTAGGGACGTGAATGTGAAAGAGACGGTGTGGAAGAGAGTGTCTGGATGATGCTCTGTACTATGTGAGGTACTGTAGTAGGTACGTGAATGTGAAAGGGACGGTGTGGAAGAGAGTGTCTGGATGATGCTCAGTACTATATGAGGAACTGTAGTAGGGACGTGAATGTGAAAGGGACGGTGTGGAAGAGAGTGTCTGGATGATGCTCAGTACTATGTGAGGTACTGTAGTAGGGACGTGAATTTGAAAGGGATGGTGTGGAGGATAGTGTCTGGATGATGATCAGCACTTTGTGAGGTAGTAGGGACGTGAATGTGAAAGGCACGGTGTGGAAGAGAGTGTCTGGATGATGCTCGGTACTATGTCAGGTACTGTAGTGGGGACATGAATGTGAAAGGGACGGTGTGGAAGAGAGAGTCTGGATGATGCTCAGTACTACGTGAGGAACTGTAGAAAGGATGTGAATGTGAAAGGGACGGTGTGGAAGAGAGTGTCTGGATGATGCTCACTGGTATGTGAGATAGTAGGGAAGTTAATGTGAAAGGGACGGTGTGGAAGAGAGTGTCTGGATGATGCTCAGCACTATGTGAGGGACAGTAGTAGGGACGTGAATGTGAAAGGGATGATGTGGAAGAGAGTGACTGGATGATGCTCAGTATTATGTGAGGTACTGTGGTAGGGTCGTGAATGTGAAAGGGACGGTGTGGAAGAGAGTGTCTAGATGATGCTCAGTACGATGTGAGATAGTAGGGACGTGTATATGAAAGGGACGGTGTGGAAGAGAGTGTCTGGATGACGGTCAGTACTTTCTGAGGTACTGTAGTAGGGACGTGAATGTGAAAGTGACAGTGTGAAAGAGAGTGTCTGGATGATGCTCAGTACTATGTGAGGTACCGTAGTGGGGACGTGAATGTCAAAGGGACGGTGTGGAAGAGAGTGTCTGGATGATGCTCAGTACTATGTGAGGTAGTAGGGACGTGAATGTAAAAGGGATCGTGTGGAAGAGAATGTCTGGATGATGCTCAGTACTTTGTGAGGTACTGTAGTAAGGATGTGAATGTGAAAGGGACGGTGTGGAAGAGAGTGTCTGGATGATGCTCAGTACTTTGTGTGGTACTGTAGTCGGGATGTGAATATGAAAGGGACGGTGTGGACGAGAGTGTCTGGATGATGCTCAGTAGTATGTGAGGTACTGTAGTAGAGACCTGAAAGTGAAAGGGACAGAGTGGAAGAGGGAGTCTGGATGATGCTCAGTACTTTGTGAGGTACTGTAATAGGGACACGAATGTGAAAGGGATGGTGTGGAAGAGAGTGTCTGGAAGATGCTCAGTACTATGTGAGGTACCGTAGTGGGGACGTGAATGTGCGAGGGATGGTGTGGAAGAGAGTTTCTGGATAATGCTCAGTACTATGTGAGGTATTAGGGATGCGAATTTAAAAGGGATGGTGTGCAAGAGAATGTCTGGATGATGCTCAGTAGTTTGTGAGGTACTGTAGCAGGGACGTGAATGTGAAAGGGACGGTGTGGAAGAGAGTGTCTGGATGATGCTCAGTACTATGTGAGGTAGTAGGGACGTGAATGTGAAAGGGACCGGGTGGAAGAGAGTCTCTGGATGATGCTCAGTACCATCTGAGATATTAGGGACGTGAATGTGAAAGGGACGTTGTGGAAGAGAATGCCTGGATGAAGCTCAGTAGTATGTGAGGTAGTAGGGATGTGATTGGGAAAGGGACGGTGTGGAAAAGAGTGTCTGGATGATGCTTATTACTATGTGAGGTACTGTAGTAGGGACGTGAATGTGAAAGGGACAGTGTGGAAGAGAGTGTCTGTATGATACTCAGTACTATGTGAGGTACTGCAGTAGGGATGTGAATGTGAAAGGGATCGTGTGGAAGAGACTGTCTGGATGATGCTCAATTCTTTGTGAGGTACTGTAGTAAGGATGTGAATGTGAAAGGGATGGTCTGGAAGAGAGTGTCTGGATAATGCTCAGTACTATGTGAGGTACTGTCGTAGGGACGTGAATGTGAGAGGGATGGTGTGGAAGAGAGTGTCTGGATGATGCTCAGTACTATGTGAGGTAGTAGGCACGTGAATGTGAAAGGGACCGTGTGGAGGAGAGTCTCTGGATGATGCTCAGTACCATCTGAGATAGTAGGGATGTGAATGTGAAAGGGACGTTGTGGAAGAGAGTGCCTGGATGAAGCTCAGTACAATGTGAGGTAGTAGGGATGTGATTGTGAAAGGGAGGGTGTGGAAAAGAGTGTCTGGATGATGCTTATTACTATGTGAGGTACTGTAGTAGGGACATGAATGTGAGAGGGATGGTGTGGAAGAGAGTTTCTGGATAATACTCAGTAGTTTGTGAGGTACTGTCGGAGGGACGTGAATGTGAAATGGACGGGGTGGAAGAGTGTGTCTGGATGATGCTCAGTACTACGTGAGCTACAGTAGTAGGGACGTGAATGTGAAAGGGACGGTGTGGACGAGAGTGTCTGGATGATGCTCAGTAGTATGTGAGATAGTAGGAACGTGAATGTGAAAGGGACCGTGTGGAAGAGAGTGTCTGGATGATGCTCAGTAGTATGTGAGGTACTGTAGTAGAGACCTGAAAGTGAAAGGGACAGTGTGGAAGAGGGAGTCTGGATGATGCTCAGTACTATGTGAGGCACTGTAGTAGGGAAGTGAATGTGAAAGGGATGGTGTGGAAGAGAGTGTCTGGATGATGCTGAGTACTATGTGAGATAGTTGAGACGTGAATGTGAAAGGGACTGTGTGGAAGAGAGTGTCTGGATGATGCTCAGTACTATGTGAGGTACTGTAATAGGGATGTGAATATGAAAGGGACGGTGTGGAATAGAGTGTCTGTATGATGCTCAGTACTATGTGGGGTACTGTATTAGAGACGTAAATGTGAAAGGGATGCTGTGGAAGAGAGTGTCTGGATAATGCTCAGTACCATGTGAGGTAGCAGGGATGTGAATGTAAAAGGGATGGTGTGGAAGAGAATGTCTGGATGATGCTCAGTAGTTTGTGAGGGACTGTAGCAGGGACATGAATGTGAAAGGGATGGTGTGGAAGAGAGTGTCTGGATGATGCTCAGTACTACTTGAGGTACTGTAGTGGGGACGTGAACGTGAGTGGGACTGTGTGGAAGAGAGTGTCTGGATGATGCTCAGGACCATGTGAGGTACTGTAGTTGGGACGTGAATGTGAAAGGGACGGTGTGGAAGAGAGTGTCTGGATGATGCTCAGTACTATGTGAGATAGTAGGGCCGTGAATGTGAAAGGGACCGTGTGGAAGAGAGTGTCTGGATGATGCTCAGTACTATGTGAGGTAGTAAGGACGTGAATGTGAAAGGGACCGTGTGGAAGAGAGTCTCTGGATGATGCTCAGTACCATCTGAGATAGTAGGGACGTGAATGTGAAAGGGACGTTGTGGAAGAGAATGCCTGGATGAAACTCAGTAGTATGTGAGGTAGTAGGGATATGATTGTGAAAGGGACGGTGTGGAAGAGAGTGTATAGATGATGCTCAGTACCATGTGAGGTACTGCAGTAGGGACGTGAATATGAAAGGGACAGTGTGGAAGAGTTTCTGGATAATGCTCAGTACCATGTGATGTAGTAGGGACGTGAATGTAAAAGGGATGGTGTGGCAGAGAGTGTCTGGATGATGCTCAGTACTATGTGAGATAGTTGGGACGTGAATGTGAAAGGGACGGTGTGGAAGAGAGTGTCTGGATGATGCTCAGTACTATCTGAGGTACTGTAGTAGGGACGTGAATGTGAAAGGGACGGTGTGGAAGAGAGTGTCTGGATGATGCTCAGTACTATGTGAGGTAGGAGGGACGAGAATATGAAAGGGATGGTGTGGAAGAGAGTGTCTGGAAGATGCTCAGTACTATGTGAGGTAGTGTAGTAGGGACGTGAATGTGCGAGGGATGGTGTGGAAGAGAGTTTCTGGATATTGCTCAGTACTATGTGAGGTAGTAGGGACGTGAATGTAAAAGGGATGGTGTGGAAGAGAATGTCTGCATGATGCTCAGCAGTTTGTGAGGTACTGTAGTAGGGACATGAATGTGAAAGGGACCGTGTGGAAGAGAGTGTCTGGATGATGCTCAGTACTATGTGAGGTAGTAGGGACGTGAATGTGAAAGGGACCGTGTGGAAGAGAGTGTCTGGATGATGCTCAGTACTATGTGAGGTAGTAGGGACGTGAATGTGAAAGGGACGGTGTGGAAGAGAGTGTCTGGATGATGCTCAGTAGTATGTGAGGTACTGTAGTGTGGACGTGAATGTGCGAGGGATGGTGTGGAAGAGAGTTTCGGAATAATGCTCAGTACTATGTGAGGTAGTAGGGATGTGAATTTAAAAGGGATGCTGTGGAAGAGAATGTCTGGATGATGCTCAGTAGTTTGTGAGGTACTGTAGCAGGGACGTGAATGTTAAAGGGACGGTGTGGAAGAGAGTGTCTGGATGATGCTCAGTACGATGTGAGGTAGTAGGGACGTGAATGTGAAAGGGACCTTGTGGAAGAGAGTGTCTGGATGATGCTCAGTACTATGTGAGGTAGTTGGGACGTGAATGTGAAAGGGACGGTGTGGAAGATAGTGTCTGGATGATGCTCAGTACTATGTGAGGTAGTAGGGACGTGAATGTAAAAGGGATGGTGTGGAAGAGAATGTCTGGATGATGCTCAGTAGTTTGTGAGGTACTGCAGTAGAGACGTGAATGTGAAAGGGACGGTGTGGAAGAGAGTGTCTGGATGATGCTCAGTACTTTGTGAGGTACTGCAGTCGGGATGTGAATATGAAAGGGACTGTGTGGACGAGAGTGTCTGGATGATGCTCAGTAGTATGTGAGATAGTAGGAACGTGAATGTGAAAGGGACCGTGTGTAAGAGAGTGTCTGGATGATGCTCAGTACTTTGTGAGGTACTGTAGTAGGGACGTGAATGTGAAAGGGACGGTGTGGAAGGCAGTGTCTGGATGATGCTCAGTAGTATGTGAGGTACTGTAGTAGAGACCTGAAAGTGAAAGGGACAGTGTGGAAGAGAGAGTCTGGATGATGCTCAGTATTTTGTGAGGTACTGTAATAGGGACACGAATGTGAAAGGGATGGTGTGGAACAGAGTGCCTCGATGATGCTCAGTACTATGTGAGGTAGTAGGGACGTGAATGTGAAAGGGATGGTGTGGAAGAGAGTGTCTGGAAGATGCTCAGTACTATGTGAGGTACCGTAGTGGGGACGTGAATGTGCGAGGGATGGTGTGGAAGAGAGTTTCTGGATAATGCTCAGTACTATGTGAGGTAGTAGGGATGCGAATTTAAAAGGGATGGTGTGCAAGAGAATGTCTGGATGATGCTCAGTAGTTTGTGAGGTACTGTAGCAGGGACGTGAATGTGAAAGGGACGGTGTGGAAGAGCGTGTCTGGATGATGCTCAGTACTATGTGAGGTACTGTAGTAGGGACGTGAATGTGAAAGGGACGGTGTGGAAGAGAGTGTCTGGATGATGCTCAGTACTATCTGAGATAGTAGGGATGTGAATTTAAAAGGGATGCTGTGGAAGAGAATGTCTGGATGATGCTCAGTAGTTTGTGAGGTACTGTAGCAGGGACGTGAATGTGAAAGGGACGGTGTGGAAGAGAGTGTCTGGATGATGCTCAGTACTATGTGAGGTGCTGTAGTAGGGATGTGAATGTAAAAAGGATGGTGTGGAAGAGAGTGTCTGGATGATGCTCAGTACGATGTGAGGTAGTAGGGACGTGAATGTGAAAGGGATGGTATGGAAGAGAATGTCTGGATGATGCTCAGTAGTTTGTGAGGTACTGTAGTAGGGACGTGAATGTGAAAGGGACGGCGTGGAAGAGAGTGTCTGGATAATGCTCAGTACTATATGAGTTACTGTAGTAGGGACGTGAATGTGAAAGGGATGGTGTGGAAGAGAATTTCTGGATAATGCTCAGTCCTATGTGAGGTAGTAGGGACGTGAATGTAAAAGGGATGGTGTGGAAGAGAATGTCTGGATGATGCTCAGTAGTTTGTGAGGTACTGTAGTAGAGACGTGAATGTGAAAGGTACGGTGTGGAAGAGAGTGTCTGGATGATGCTCAGTACTTTGTGAGGTACTGTAGTAAGGATGTGAATGTGAAAGGGACGGTGTGGACGAGAGTGTCTGGATGATGCTCAGTAGTATGTGAGATAGTAGGAACGTGAATGTGAAAGGGACCGTGTGGAAGAGAGTGTCTGGATGATGCTCAGTACTTTGTGAGGTACCGTAGTCGGGACGTGAATGTGAAAGGGATGGTGTGGAAGACAGTGTCTGGATGATGCTCAGTAGTATGTGAGGTACTGTAGTAGAGACCTGAAAGTGAAAGGGACAGTGTGGAAGAGGGAGTCTGGATGATGCTCAGTACTTTGTGAGGTACTGTAATAGGGACACGAATGTGAAAGGGATGGTGTGGAACAGAGTGCCTCGATGATGCTCAGTACTATGTGAGGTAGTAGGGACGTGAATGTGAAAGGGATGGTGTGGAAGAGAGTGTCTGGAAGATGCTCAGTACTATGTGAGGTACCGTAGTGGGGACGTGAATGTGCGAGGGATGGTGTGGAAGAGAGTTTCTGGATAATGCTCAGTACTATGTGAGGTAGTAGGGCTGCGAATTTAAAAGGGATGGTGTGCAAGAGAATGTCTGGATGATGCTCAGTAGTTTGTGAGGTACTGTAGCAGGGACGTGAATGTGAAAGAGACCGGGTGGAAGAGAGTCTCTGGATGATGCTCAGTACCATCTGAGATATTAGGGACGTGAATGTGAAAGGGACGTTGTGGAAGAGAGTGCCTGGATGAAGCTCAGTACTATGTGAAGTAGTAGGGATGTGATTGTGAAAGGGACGGTGTGGAAAAGAGTGTCTGGATGATGCTTATTACGATGTGAGGTACTGTATTAGGGACGTGAATGTGAAAGGGACATTGTGGAAGAGAGTGTCTGGATGATGCACAGTACTATGTGAGGTACTGTAGTAAGGATGTGAATGTGAAAGGGACGGTCTGGAAGAGAGTGTCTGCATAATGCTCAGTACTATGTGAGGTACTGTCGTAGGGACGTGAATGTGAGAGGGATGGTGTGGAAGAGAGTGTCTGGATGATGCTCAGTACTATGTGAGGTCGTAGGGACGTGAATGTGAAAGGGACGGTGTGGAAGAGAGTGTCTGGATGATGCGCAGTACTTTGTGAGGTACTGTAATAGGGACGTTAATGTGAAAGGGACGGTGTGGCAGAGAGTGTCTGGATGATGCTGAGTACTATGTGAGATAGTTGAGACGTGAATGTGAAAGGGATGGTGTGGAAGAGAGTGTCTGGATGATGCTCAGTGCTATGTGAGGTACTGTAATAGGGATGTGAATATGAAAGGGACGGTGTGGAATAGAGTGTCTGTATGATGCTCAGTACTATGTGGGGTACTGTATTAGAGACGTAAATGTGAAAGGGATGCTGTGGAAGAGAGTGTCTGGATAATGCTCAGTACTATGTGAGGTAGTAGGGATGTGAATGTAAAAGGGATGGTGTGGAAGAGAATGTCAGGATGATGCTCAGTAGTTTGTGAGGGACTGTAGCAGGGACATGAATGTGAAAGGGATGGTGTGGAAGAGAGTTTCTGGATGATGCTCAGTACTACTTGAGGTACTGTAGTGGGGACGTGAACGTGAGTGGGACTGTGTGGAAGAGAGTGTCTGGATGATGCTCAGGACTATGTGAGGTACTGTAGTTGGGACGTGAATGTGAAAGGGACGGTGTGGAAGAGAGTGTCTGGATGATGCTCAGTACTATGTGAGATAGTAGGGACGTGAATGTGAAAGGGACCGTGTGGAAGAGAGTGTCTGGATGATGCTCAGTACTATGTGAGGTAGTAAGGACGTGAATGTGAAAGGGACCGTGTGGAAGAGAGTCTCTGGATGATGCTCAGTACCATGTGAGGTACTGCAGTAGGAACGTGAATATGAAAGGGACGGTGTGGAAGAGTGTCTGGATAATGCTCAGTACCATGTGATATAGTAGGGACGTGAATGTAAAAGGGATGGTGTGGCAGAGAGTGTCTGGATGATGCTCAGTACTATGTGATATAGTTGGGACGTGAATGTGAAAGGGACGGTGTGGAAGAGAGTGTCTGGATGATGCTCAGTACTATGTGAGGTAGGAGGGACGAGAATATGAAAGGGATGGTGTGGAAGAGAGTGTCTGGAAGATGCTCAGTACTATGTGAGGTAGTGTAGTAGGGACGTGAATGTGCGAGGGATGGTGTGGAAGAGAGTTTCTGGATATTGCTCAGTACTATGTGAGGTAGTAGGGACGTGAATGTAAAAGGGATGGTGTGGAAGAGAATGTCTGGATGATGCTCAGTAGTTTGTGAGGTACTGTAGCAGGGACGTGAATGTGAAAGGGACGATGTGGAAGAGAGTGTCTGGATGATGCTCAGTACTATGTGAGGTAGTAGGGACTTGAATGTGAAAGAGACCGTGTGGAAGAGAGTGTCTGGATGATGCTCAGTACTATGTGAGGTACTGTAGTAGGGACGTGAATGTGAAAGGGACCGTGTGGAAGAGAGTGTCTGGATGATGCTCAGTACTATCTGAGATAGTAGGGACGTGAATGTGAAAGGGACGGTGTGGAAGAGAGTGTCTGGAAGATGCTCAGTACTATGTGAGGTACTGTAGTGGGGACGTGAATGTGCGAGGGATGGTGTGGAAGAGAGTTTCTGGATAATGCTCAGTACTATGTGAGGTAGTAGGGATGTGAATTTAAAAGGGATGCTGTGGAAGAGAATGTCTGGATGATGCTCAGTACTTTGTGAGGTACTGTAGCAGGGACGTGAATGTGAAAGGGACCGTGTGGAAGAGAGTCTCTGGATGATGCTCAGTACCTTCTGAGATATTAGGGACGTGAATGTGAAAGGGACGTTGTGCAAGAGAGTACCTGCATGAAGCTCAGTACTATGTGAGGTAGTAGGGATGTGATTGTGAAAGGGACGGTGTGGAAAAGAGTGTCTGGATGATGCTTATTACTATGTGAGGTACTGTAGTAGGGACGTGAATGTGAAAGGGACAGTGTGGAAGAGAGTGTCTGTATGATACTCAGTACTATGTGAGGTACTGCAGTAGGGATGTCAATGTGAAAGGGATCGTGTGGAACAGACTGTCTGGATGATGCTCAATTCTTTGTGAGGTACTGTAGTAAGGATGTGAATGTGAAAGGGACGATCTGGAGGAGAGTGTCTGGATAGTGCTCAGTAGTATGTGAGGTACTGTTGTAGGGACGTGAATGTGAGAGGGATGGTGTGGAAGAGAGTGTCTGGATGATGCTCAGTACTATGTGAGGTAGTAGGGACGTGAATGTGAAAGGGACGTTCTGGAAGAGAGTCTCTGGATGATGCTCAGTACCATCTGAGATAGTAGGGACGTGAATGTGAAAGGGACGTTGTGGAAGAGAGTGCCTGGATGAAGCTCAGTACTATGTGAGGTAGTAGGGACGTGAATGTGAAAGGGACAGTGTGGAAGAGAGTGTCTGGATGAAGCTCAGTACTATGTGAAGTACTAGGGATGTGATTGTGAAAGGGAGGGTGTGGAAAAGAGTGTCTGGATGATGCTTATTACTATGTGAGATAGTTGAGACTTGAATGTGAAAAGGACAGTGTGGAAGACAGTGTCTGGATGATGCTCAGTACTTTGTGAGTTTCTGTAGTAGGGACGTGAATGTGAAAGGGACAGTGTGGAAGAGAGTGTCTGGATGAAGCTCAGTACTATGTGACGTACTAGGGATGTGATTGTGAAAGGGAGGGTGTGGAAAAGAGTGTCTGGATGATGCTTATTACTATGTGAGGTACTGTAGTAGGGACGTGAATGTGAGAGGGATGCTGTGGAAGAGAGTTTCTGGATAATACTCAGTAGTTTGTGAGGTACTGTCGTAGGGACGTAAATGTGAAAGGGACGGTGTGGAAGAGAGTGTCTGGATGATGCTCTGTACTATGTGAGGTCGTAGGGACGTGAATGTGAAAGGGACGGTGTGGAAGAGAGTGTCTGGATGATGCTCAGTACTTTGTGAGGTACCGTAATAGGGACGTTAATGTGAAAGGGACGGTGTGGCAGAGAGTGTCTGGATGATGCTGAGTACTATGTGAGATAGTTGAGACTTGAATGTGAAAAGGACAGTGTGGAAGACAGTGTCTGGATGATGCTCAGTACTTTGTGAGTTTCTGTAGTAGGGATGTGAATGTGAAAGGGACGGTGTGGAATAGAGTGTCTGTATGATGCTCAGTACTATGTGGGGTAGTAGGGACGTGAATGTAAAAGGGATGGTGTGGAAGAGAATGTCTGGATGATGTTCAGTAGTTTGTGAGGTACTGTAGCAGGGACATGAATGTGAAAGGGACGGTGTGGAAGAGAGTGTCTGGATGATGCTCTGTACTATGTGAGGTAGTAGGGACGTGAATGTGAAAGGGACGGTGTGGAAGAGAGTGTCTGGATGATGCTCAGTACTTTCTGAGGTACTGCAGTAGGGACGTGAATGTGAAAGGGGCGGTGTGGAAGAGAATCACTGGATGACGCTCAGTACTATCTGAGGTACTGTAGTAGGGACGTGAATGTGAAAGGGACGGTGTGGAAGAGAGTGTCTGGATGATGCTCAGTACTATGTGAGGTTCTGTAGTACGGATGTGAATGTGAAAGGGACGGTGTGGAAGAGAGTGTCTGGATGATGCTCAGTAGTATGTGAGATAGTAGGGACATGAATGTGAAAGGGACGGTGTGGAAGAGAGTGTCTGGATGATGCTCAGTGCTATGTGAGGCACTGTAGTAGGGGCGTGAATGTGAAAGGGACGGTGTGGAAGAGAGTGTCTGGATAATGCTCAGTACTATGTGAGGTACTGTAATAGGGACGAGAATTTGAAAGGGATGGTGTGGAAGATAGTGTTTGGATGATGCTCAGTACTATGTGAGGTACTGTAGTAGGGACGTGAATGTAAAAGGGACGGTGTGGAAGAGAGTGTGTGGATGATGCTAGGTACTATGTGAGGTACTGTAGTCGGGATGTGAATATAAAAGGGATGGTGTGGACGAGAGTGTCTGGATGATGCTCAGTGGTATGTGAGATAGTAGGAACGTGAATGTGAAAGGGACTGTGTGGAACAGACTGTCTGGATGATGCTCAGTAGTATGTGAGGTACTGTAGTAGAGACCTGAAAGTGAAAGGGACAGTGTGGAAGAGAGTGTCTGGATGATGCTCAGCACTATGTGAGGTTCTGTAGTGCGGATGTGAATGTGAAAGGGACGGTGTGGAAGAGAGTGTCTGGATGATGCTCAGTCCTATGTGAGGTACAGTAGAAGGGACGTGAATGTGAAAGGGACGGTGCGGAAGAGAGTGTCTGGATAACGCTCAGTACTATCTGAGGTACTGTAGTAGGGACGTGAATGAGAAAGGGATGGTGTGGAAGAGAGTGACTGGATGATGCTCAGTACTATGTGAGGTTGCAGGGACGTGAATGTGAAAGGGGCGGTGTGGAAGAGAGTGTCTGGATGATGCTCAGTACTTTCTGAGGTACTGTAGTAGGGACGTGAATGTGAAAGGGGCGGTGTGGAAGAGAATCACTGGATGACGCTCAGTACTATCTGAGGTACTGTAGTAGGGACGTGAATGTGAAAGGGACGGTGCGGAAGAGAGTGTCTGGATGATGCTCAGTACTATGTGAGGTTCTGTAGTGCGGATGTGAATGTGAAAGGGACGGTGTGGAAGAGAGTGTCTGGATGATGCTCAGTAGTATGTGAGATAGTAGGGACGTGAATGTGAAAGGGACGGTGTGGAAGAGAGTGTCTGGATGATGCTCAGTACTCTCTGAGGTACTGTAGTAGGGACGTGAATGTGAAAGGGACGGTGTGGAAGAGAGTGTGTGGATGATGCTAGGTACTATGTGAGGTACTGTAGTCGGGATGTGACTATGAAAGTGATGGTGTGGACGAGAGTGTCTGGATGATGCTCAGTGGTATGTGAGATAGTAGGAACGTGAATGTGAAAGGGACTGTGTGGAACAGAGTGTCTGGATGATGCTCAGTAGTATGAGAGGTACAGTAGTAGAGACCTGAAAGTGAAAGGGACAGTGTGGAAGAGAGTGTCTGGATGATGCTCAGTAATAAGTGAGATAGTAGGGACGTGAATGTGAAAGGGATGGTGTGGAAGAGAGTGTCTGGATGATGCTCAGTCCTATGTGAGGTACAGTAGTAGGGACGTGAATGTGAAAGGGACGGTGTGGAAGAGAGTGTCTGGATGATCCTCAGTACCATGTGAGGTACTGTGGTAGGGACGTGAATTTGAAAGGGACGGTGTGGAAGAGAGAGACTAGATGATGCTCAGTACGATGTGAGATAGTAGGGACGTGTATATGAAAGGGACGGTGTGGAAGAGAGGGTATGGATGATGCTCAGTACTATATGAGGTACTGTAGTGGGGAGCTGTATGTGAAAGGGACGGTGTGGAAGAGAGAGTCTGGATGATGCTCAGTACTTTGTGAGGTACTGTCGTAGGGACGTGAATGGGAAAGTGATGTTGTTGAAGAGAGTGTCTGGATGAAGCTCAGTACTACCTGAGGTACTGTAGTAGGGACGTGAATGTGAAAGGGACGGTGTGGAAGAGAGTGTCTGGATGATGCTCAGTACTATGTGAGGTACTGTGGTAGGGACGTGAATGTGAAAGGGACGGTGTGGAAGAGAGTGTCTGGATGATGCTCGGTACTATGTGAGGTACTGTAGTAGGGACGTGAATGTGAAAGAGACGGTGTGGAAGAGAGTGTCTGGATGATGCTCAGTACTATGTGAGGTACTGTAGTAGGGACGTGAATGTGAAAGGGACGGTGTGGAAGAGAGTGTCCGGATGATGCTCAGTACCATGTGAGGTACTGTAGTAGGGACGTGAATGTGAAAGGGACGGTGAGGAAGAGAGTGTCTGGATGATGATCAGTTTAAGTGAGGAACTGTAGTAGGGACGTGAATGTGAAAGGGATGGTGTGGAAGAGAGTGTCTGGATGATGCTCAGTACTATCTGAGGTCCTGTATTAGGGACGTGAATGAGAAAGGGACGGTGTGGAAGAGAGAGTCTGGATGATGCTCAGTACTTTGTGAGGTACTGTAGTAGGGACGTGAATGTGAAAGGGACGGTGTGGAAGAGAGTGTCTGGATGATGCTCTGTACTATGTGAGGTACTGTAGTAGGTACGTGAATGTGAAAGGGACGGTGTGGAAGAGAGTGTCTGGATGATGCTCAGTACTATATGAGGTACTGTAGTAGGGACGTGAATGTGAAAGGGAAGGTGTGGAAGAGAGTGTCTGGATGATGCTCAGTGCTATGTGAGGTACTGTAGTAGGGACGTGAATTTGAAAGGGATGGTGTGGAGGATAGTGTCTGGATGATGATCAGCACTTTGTGAGGTAGTAGGGACGTGAATGTGAAAGGGACGGTGTGGAAGAGAGTGTCTGGATGATGCTCGGTACTATGTCAGGTACTGTAGTAGGGACATGAATGTGAAAGGGACGGTGTGGAAGAGAGAGTCTGGATGATGCTCAGTACTACGTGAGGAACTGTAGAAAGGATGTGAATGTGAAAGGGACGGTGTGGAAGAGAGTGTCTGGATGATGCTCACTAGTATGTGAGATAGTAGGGAAGTTAATGTGAAAGGGACGGTGTGGAAGAGAGTGTCTGGATGATGCTCAGTAGTATGTGAGATAGTAGGGACGTGAATGTGAAAGGGACGGTGTGGAAGAGAGTGTCTGGATGATGCTCAGTACTCTCTGAGGTACTGTAGTAGGGACGTGAATGTGAAAGGGACGGTGTGGAAGAGAGTGTGTGGATGATGCTAGGTACTATGTGAGGTACTGTAGTCGGGATGTGACTATGAAAGTGATGGTGTGGACGAGAGTGTCTGGATGATGCTCAGTGGTATGTGAGATAGTAGGAACGTGAATGTGAAAGGGACTGTGTGGAACAGAGTGTCTGGATGATGCTCAGTAGTATGAGAGGTACTGTAGTAGAGACCTGAAAGTGAAAGGGACAGTGTGGAAGAGAGTGTCTGGATGATGCTCAGTAATATGTGAGATAGTAGGGACGTGAATGTGAAAGGGATGGTGTGGAAGAGAGTGTCTGGATGATGCTCAGTCCTATGTGAGGTACAGTAGTAGGGACGTGAATGTGAAAGGGACGGTGTGGAAGAGAGTGTCTGGATGATCCTCAGTACCATGTGAGGTACTGTGGTAGGGACGTGAATTTGAAAGGGACGGTGTGGAAGAGAGAGACTAGATGATGCTCAGTACGATGTGAGATAGTAGGGACGTGTATATGAAAGGGACGGTGTGGAAGAGAGGGTATGGATGATGCTCAGTACTATATGAGGTACTGTAGTGGGGAGCTGTATGTGAAAGGGACGGTGTGGAAGAGAGAGTCTGGATGATGCTCAGTACTTTGTGAGGTACTGTCGTAGGGACGTGAATGGGAAAGTGATGTTGTTGAAGAGAGTGTCTGGATGAAGCTCAGTACTACCTGAGGTACTGTAGTAGGGACGTGAATGTGAAAGGGACGGTGTGGAAGAGAGTGTCTGGATGATGCTCAGTACTATGTGAGGTACTGTGGTAGGGACGTGAATGTGAAAGGGACGGTGTGGAAGAGAGTGTCTGGATGATGCTCGGTACTATGTGAGGTACTGTAGTAGGGACGTGAATGTGAAAGAGACGGTGTGGAAGAGAGTGTCTGGATGATGCTCAGTACTATGTGAGGTACTGTAGTAGGGACGTGAATGTGAAAGGGACGGTGTGGAAGAGAGTGTCCGGATGATGCTCAGTACCATGTGAGGTACTGTAGTAGGGACGTGAATGTGAAAGGGACGGTGAGGAAGAGAGTGTCTGGATGATGATCAGTTTAAGTGAGGAACTGTAGTAGGGACGTGAATGTGAAAGGGATGGTGTGGAAGAGAGTGTCTGGATGATGCTCAGTACTATCTGAGGTCCTGTATTAGGGACGTGAATGAGAAAGGGACGGTGTGGAAGAGAGAGTCTGGATGATGCTCAGTACTTTGTGAGGTACTGTAGTAGGGACGTGAATGTGAAAGGGACGGTGTGGAAGAGAGTGTCTGGATGATGCTCTGTACTATGTGAGGTACTGTAGTAGGTACGTGAATGTGAAAGGGACGGTGTGGAAGAGAGTGTCTGGATGATGCTCAGTACTATATGAGGTACTGTAGTAGGGACGTGAATGTGAAAGGGAAGGTGTGGAAGAGAGTGTCTGGATGATGCTCAGTGCTATGTGAGGTACTGTAGTAGGGACGTGAATTTGAAAGGGATGGTGTGGAGGATAGTGTCTGGATGATGATCAGCACTTTGTGAGGTAGTAGGGACGTGAATGTGAAAGGGACGGTGTGGAAGAGAGTGTCTGGATGATGCTCGGTACTATGTCAGGTACTGTAGTAGGGACATGAATGTGAAAGGGACGGTGTGGAAGAGAGAGTCTGGATGATGCTCAGTACTACGTGAGGAACTGTAGAAAGGATGTGAATGTGAAAGGGACGGTGTGGAAGAGAGTGTCTGGATGATGCTCACTAGTATGTGAGATAGTAGGGAAGTTAATGTGAAAGGGACGGTGTGGAAGAGAGTGTCTGGATGATGCGCAGCACTATGTGAGGGACAGTAGTAGGGACGTGAATGTGAAAGGGATGATGTGGAAGAGAGTGACTGCATGATGCTCAGTATTATGTGAGGTACTGTGGTAGGGTCGTGAATGTGAAAGGGACGGTGTGGAAGAGAGTGTCTAGATGATGCTCAGTACGATGTGAGATAGTAGGGACGTGTATATGAAAGGGACGGTGTGGAAGAGAGTGTCTGGATGACGATCAGTACTTTCTGAGGTACTGTAGTAGGGACGTGAATGTGAAAGTGACAGTGTGAAAGAGAGTGTCTGGATGATGCTCAGTACTATGTGAGGTACCGTAGTGGGGACGTGAATGTCAAAGGGACGGTGTGGAAGAGAGTGTCTGGATGATGCTCAGCACTATGTGAGGTTCTGTAGTACGGATGTGAATGTGAAAGGGATGGTGTGGACGAGAGTGTCTGGATGATGCTCAGTACTATGTGCGGTAGTAGGATCGTGAATGTGAAAGGGCCGCTGTGGAAAAGAGTGTCTGGATGATGCTCAGTACTATGTGAGGTACTGTAGTAGGGACGTGAATGTGAAAGGGATGGTGTGGAAGAGAGTGTCTGGATGATGCTCAGTACTATGTGAGGTACCGTAGTTGGGAGGTGACTGTGGAATGGACGGTGTGGAACAGAGTGCCTCGATGATGCTCAGTACTATGTGAGGTAGGAGGGACGTGAATGTGAAAGGGGTGGTGTGGAAGAGAGTGTCTGGAAGATGCTCAGTACTATGTGAGGTACCGTAGTGGGGACGTGAATGTGCGACGGACGGTGTGGAAGAGAGTTTCTGGATAATGCTCAGTACTATGTGAGGTAGTAGGGATGTGAACTTAAAAGGGATGGTGTGGAAGAGAATGTCTGGATGATGCTCAGTCGTTTGTGAGGTACTGTAGCAGGGACGTGAATGTGAAAGGGACGTTTGGAAGAGAGTGTCTGTACGATGCTTATTACTATGTGAGGTACTGTAGTACGGACGTGAATGTGAGAGGGATGGTGTGGAAGAGAGTTTCTGGATAATACTCAGTAGTTTGTGAGGTACTGTAGTAGGGACGTGAATGTGAAAGGGACGGGGTGGAAGAGAGTGTCTGGATGATGCTCTGTACTATGTGATGTAGTAGGGACGTGAATGTGAAAGGGACGGTGTGGAAGAGAGTGTCTGGATGATGCTCAGTACTTTGTGAGGTACTGTAATAGGGACGTGAATGTGAAAGGGATGGAGTGGCAGAGAGTGTCTGGATGATGCTCAGTACTATGTGAGGTACAGTAGTAGGGACGTGAATGCGAAAGGGACGGTGTGGAAGTGAGTGTCTGGATGATGCTCAGTACTTTGTGAGGTACCGTAGTAGGGACGTGAATGTGCAAGGGATGGTGTGGAAGAGAGTTTCTGGATAATACTCAGTACTATGTGAGGTAGTAGGGATGTGAATGTAAAAGGGATGGTCTGGAAGAGAATGTCTGGATGATGCTCAGCAGTTTTTGAGGTACTGTAGCAGGGACGTGAATGTGAAAGGGACGGTGTGGAAGAGAGTGTCTGGATGATGCGCAGTACTATGTGAGGTAGTAGGGACGTGAATGTGAAAGGGACCGTGTGCAAAAGAGTGTCTGGATGATGCTTATTACTATGTGAGGTACTGTAGTAGGGACGTGAATGTGAAAGGGACGGTGTGGAAGAGAGTGTCTGGATGGTGCTCAGTACTATGTCAGGTATTAGGGACGTGCATGTAAAAGGGATGGTGTGGACGAGAATGTCTGCATGATGCTCAGTTGTTTCTGAGGTACTGTAGTTGGGACGTGAATGTCAAAGGGATGGTGTGAAAGTGAGTTTCTGGATAATGCTCAGTACTATGTGAGGTAGTAGGGATGTGAATGTGAAAGGGACCGTGTGGAAGAGAGTCTCTGGATGATGCTCAGTACCATCTGAGATAGTAGGGATGTGTATATGAAAGGGACGGTGTGGAAGAGAGTGTCTGGATGATGGTCAGTAGTATATGAGGTACTGTCGTAGGGACGTGAAAGGGAAAGTGATGTTGTGGAAGAGAGTGTCTGGATGAAGCTCAGTACTACCTGAGGTACTGTAGTAGGGACGTGAATGTGAAAGGGACGGTGTGGAAGAGAGTGTCTGGATGATGCTCAGTACTATGTGAGCTTCTGTAGTACGGAAGTGAATGTGAAAGGGATGGTGTGGAAGATAGTGTCTGGATTATGCTCAGTACTATGTGAGGTACTGTAGTAGGGACGTGAATGTGAAAGGGACGATGTGGAAGAGAGGGTCTGGATGATGCTCGGTACTATGTGAGGTACTGTAGTAGGGACGTGAATGTGAAAGAGACGGTGTGGAAGAGAGTGTCTGGATGATGCTCAGTACTATGTGAGGTACTGTAGTAGGGACGTGAATGTGAAAGGGACGGTGTGGAAGAGAGTGTCTGGATGATGCTCAGTACCATGTGAGGTACTGTAGTAGGGACGTGAATATGAAAGGGACGGTGTGGAAGAGAGTGTCTGGATGATGATCAGTACTAAGTGAGGAACTGTAGTAGGGACGTGAATGTGAAAGGGATGGTGTGGAAGAGAGTGTCTGGATGATGCTCAGTACTATCTGAGGTCCTGTAGTAGGGACGTGAATGAGAAAGGGACGGTGTGGAAGAGAGTGTCTTGATGATGCTCAGTACTATGTGAGGTACTGTAGTAGGGACTTGAATCTGAAAGGGACCGTGTGGAAGAGAGTGCCTCGATAAATCTCGGTACTATGTGAGGTACTGTAGTAGGGACGTGAATGTGAGAAGGACGGTGTGGAAGACAGTGTCTGGATGATGCTCAGTACTATCAGAGGTACTGTACTGGGGACCTCTATGTGAAAGGGACGGTGTGGAAGAGAGTATCTTGATGATGCTCAGTACTTTATGAGGTACTGTAGTAGGGACGTGAATGTGAAAGGGACGGTCTGGAAGAGAGTGTCTGGATGATGCTCAATACTAAGTGAGGTACTGTAGTAGCGACGTGAATGTGAAAGGGACGGTGTGGAAGACAGTGTCTGGATGATGCTCAGTATTATATGAGGTACTGTAGTGGGGATCTGTATCTGAAAGGGACGGTGTGGAAGAGAGAGTCTGGATGATGCTCGGTACGATGTGAGGTACTGTAGTAGGGATGTGAATGTGAAAGGGATGGTGTGGAAGAGAGTGTCTGCATGATGCTCAGTACTTTGTGAGGTATGTAGTAGGGATGTGAATGTGAAAGAGACGGTGTGGAAGAGAGTGTCTGGATGATGCTCAGTACTATGTGGGGTAGTGGTGATGTGAATGTCAAAGGGACGATGTGGAAGAGAGTGTCTTGATGATGCTCAGTACTATGTGAGGTGGTAGGGACGTGAATGTGAAAGGGACTGTATGCCAGAGAGTGTATGGATGATGCTCGGTACTATGTAAGGTACTGTTGTAGGGACGTGAATGTGAAAGGGATGGTGTGGAAGAGAGTGTCTGGATGATGCTCGGTACTGTGTGAGGTACCGTAGTAGGGACGTGAATGTCCAAGGGACGGTGTGGAAGAGAGTGTCCGGATGATGCTCAGTACTACGTGAGGTACTGTAGTAGGGACGTGAATGTGAAAGGGACGGTGTGGAAGAGAGTGTCTGGATGATGCCCAGTACTATGTGAGGTACTGTAGTAGGGACATGAATGTGAAAGGGAAGGTGTGGAAGAGAGTGTCTGGATGATGCTCCGTACTTTGTGAGCTACTGTAGTAGCGATATGAATCTGAAAGGCACGGAGTGGAAGAGAGTGTCTGGATAAAGCTCGGTACTATGTGAGGTACTGTAGTAGGGACGTGAATGTGAAAGGGACGGTGTGGAAGATAGTGTCTGGATTATGCTCGGTACGATGTGAGGTACTGTAGTAGGGACATGAATGTGAAAGGGACGGTGTGGAAGAGAGAGTCTGGATGATGCTCAGTACTACGTGAGGAACTGTAGAAAGGATGTGAATGTGAAAGGGACGGTGTGGAAGAGAGTGTCTGGATGATGCTCACTAGTATGTGAGATAGTAGGGAAGTTAATGTGAAAGGGACGGTGTGGAAGAGAGTGTCTGGATGATGCTCAGCACTATGTGAGGGACAGTAGTAGGGACGTGAATGTGAAAGGGATGATGTGGAAGAGAGTGACTGGATGATGCTCAGTATTATGTGAGGTACTGTGGTAGGGTCGTGAATGTGAAAGGGACGGTGTGGAAGAGAGTGTCTAGATGATGCTCAGTACGATGTGAGATAGTAGGGACGTGTATATGAAAGGGACGGTGTGGAAGAGAGTGTCTGGATGACGGTCAGTACTTTCTGAGGTACTGTAGTAGGGACGTGAATGTGAAAGTGACAGTGTGAAAGAGAGTGTCTGGATGATGCTCAGTACTATGTGAGGTACCGTAGTGGGGACGTGAATGTCAAAGGGACGGTGTGGAAGAGAGTGTCTGGATGATGCTCAGCACTATGTGAGGTTCTGTAGTACGGATGTGAATGTGAAAGGGATGGTGTGGACGAGAGTGTCTGGATGATGCTCAGTACTATGTGCGGTAGTAGGATCGTGAATGTGAAAGGGCCGCTGTGGAAAAGAGTGTCTGGATGATGCTCAGTACTATGTGAGGTACTGTAGTAGGGACGTGAATGTGAAAGGGATGGTGTGGAAGAGAGTGTCTGGATGATGCTCAGTACTATGTGAGGTACCGTAGTTGGGAGGTGACTGTGGAATGGACGGTGTGGAACAGAGTGCCTCGATGATGCTCAGTACTATGTGAGGTAGTAGGGACGTGAATGTGAAAGAGACGGTATGGAAGAGAGTGTCTGGATGATGCTCAGTACTATGTGAGGTACTGTAGTAGGGACGTGAATGTGAAAGGGACGGTGTGGAAGAGAGTGTCTGGATGATGCTCAGTACCATGTGAGGTACTGTAGTAGGGACGTGAATATGAAAGGGACGGTGTGGAAGATAGTGTCTGGATGATGATCAGTACTAAGTGAGGAACTGTAGTAGGGACGTGAATGTGAAAGGGATGGTGTGGAAGAGAGTGTCTGGATGATGCTCAGTACTATCTGAGGTCCTGTAGTAGGGACGTGAATGAGAAAGGGACGGTGTGGAAGAGAGTGTCTTGATGATGCTCAGTACTCTGTGAGGTACTGTAGTAGGGACTTGAATCTGAAAGGGACCGTGTGGAAGAGAGTGTCTCGATAAATCTCGGTACTATGTGAGGTACTGTAGTAGGGACGTGAATGTGAAAAGGACGGTGTGGAAGACAGTGTCTGGATGACGCTCAGTACTATAAGAGGTACTGTAGTGGGGACCTCTATGTGAAAGGGACGGTGTGGAAGAGAGTATCTTGATGATGCTCAGTACTTTGTGAGGTACTGTAGTAGGGACGTGAATGTGAAAGGGACGGTCTGGAAGAGAGTGTCTGGATGATGCTCAATACTAAGTGAGGTACTGTAGTAGCGACGTGAATGTGAAAGGGATGGTGTGGAAGAGAGTGTCTGGATGGTGCTCAGTACTATGTGAGGTACTGTAGTAGGGACGTGAATGTGAAAGGGACGGTGTGGAAGATAGTGTCTGGATGATGCTCGGTACGATGTGAGGTACTGTAGTAGGGATGTGAATGTGAAAGGGATGGTGTGGAAGAGAGTGTCTGGATGATGCTCGGTACTGTGTGAGGTACCGTAGTAGGGACGCGAATGTGCAAGGGACGGTGTGGAAGAGAGTGTCTGGATGATGCTCAGTACTTTGTGAGGTATGTAGTAGGGATGTGAATGTGAAAGAGACGGTGTGGAAGAGAGTGTCTGGATGATGCTCAGTACTATGTGGGGTAGTGGTGATGTGAATGTCAAAGGGACGATGTGGAAGAGAGTGTCTTGATGATGCTCAGTACTATGTGAGGTGGTAGGGACGTGAATGTGAAAGGGACTGTGTGCCAGAGAGTGTATGGATGATGCTCGGTACTATGTAAGGTACTGTTGTAGGGACGTGAATGTGAAAGGGATGGTGTGGAAGAGAGTGTCTGGATGATGCTCGGTACTGTGTGAGGTACCGTAGTAGGGACGTGAATGTCCAAGGGACGGTGTGGAAGAGAGTGTCTGGATGATGCTCAGTACTACGTGAGGTACTGTAGTAGGGACGTGAATGTGAAAGGGACGGTGTGGAAGAGAGTGTCTGGATGATGCCCAGTACTATGTGAGGTACTGTAGTAGGGACATGAATGTGAAAGGGAAGGTGTGGAAGAGAGTGTCTGGATGATGCTCCGTACTTTGTGAGCTACTGTAGTAGCGATATGAATCTGAAAGGCACGGTGTGGAAGAGAGTGTCTGGATAAAGCTCGGTACTATGTGAGGTACTGTAGTAGGGACGTGAATGTGAAACGGACGGTGTGGAAGATAGTGTCTGGATTATGCTCGGTACGATGTGAGGTACTGTAGTAGGGACGTGAATGTGAAAGGGATGGTGTGGAAGACAGTGTCTGGATGATGCTCAGTATTATATGAGGTACTGTAGTGGGGATCTGTATGTGAAAGGGACGGTGTGGAAGAGAGAGTCTGGATGATGCTCGGTACGATGTGAGGTACTGTAGTAGGGATGTGAATGTGAAAGGGATGGTGTGGAAGAGAGTGTCTGGATGATGCTCAGTACTTTGTGAGGTATGTAGTAGGGATGTGAATGTGAAAGAGACGGTGTGGAAGAGAGTGTCTGGATGATGCTCAGTACTATGTGGGGTAGTGGTGATGTGAATGTCAAAGGGACGATGTGGAAGAGAGTGTCTTGATGATGCTCAGTACTAAGTGAGGTACTGTAGTAGCGACGTGAATGTGAAAGGCACGGTGTGGAAGAGAGTGTCTGGATAAAGCTCGGTACTATGTGAGGTACTGTAGTAGGGACGTGAATGTGAAAGGGACGGTGTGGAAGATAGTGTCTGGATTATGCTCGGTACGATGTGAGGTACTGTAGTAGGGACGTGAATGTGAAAGGGATGGTGTGGAATACAGTGTCTGGATGATGCTCAGTATTATATGAGGTACTGTAGTGGGGATCTGTATGTGAAAGGGACGGTGTGGAAGAGAGAGTCTGGATGATGCTCAGTACTTTGTGAGGTAATGTAGTAGGGACGTGAATGTGAAATGGACGTTGTGGAAGAGAGTGTCTGGATGATGATCAGGACTATGTGAGGTACTGTAGTAGGGACGTGAATGTGAACGGGACGGTGTGGAAGATAGTGTCTGGATGATGCTCGGTACGATGTGAGGTACTGTAGTAGGGACGTGCATGTGAAAGGGACGGTGTTGGAGACAGTGTCTGGATGATGCTCAGTAGTATGTGAGGTACTGTAGTGGGGACCTGTATGTGAAAGGGACGGTGTGGAAGAGAGTGTCTGGATGATGCTCAGTACTTTGTGAGGTACTGTAGTAGGGATGTGAATGTGAAACGGACGGTGTCGAAGAGAGTGTCTGGATGATGCTCAGTACTATGTGAGGTAGTAGGGACGTGAATGTGAAAGGGACGGTGTGGAAGAGAGTGTCTGGATGATGCTCAGAACTACGTGAGGTACTGTAGTAGGGACGTGAATGTGAAAGAGATGGTGTGGAAGAGAGTGTCTGGATGATGCTCAGTACTTTGTGAGGTACTGTAGTAGGGACGTGAATGTTTAATGGACGGTGTGGTAGAGAGTGTCTGGATGATGCTCAGTACTATTTGAGGTACTGTAGTAGGGACGTGAATGTGATAGGGACGGTGTGGAAGAGAGTGTCTGGATGATGCTCAGCACTATGTGAGGTACTGTAGTACGGCTGTGAATGTGAAAGGGATGGTGTGGAAGAGAGTGTCTGGATGATGCTCAGTACTATGTGAGGTACTGTAGTAGTGACGTGAATGTGAAAGGGACAGTGTGGAAGAGAGTGTCTGGATGATGCTCGGTACTATGTGAGATACTGTTGTAGGGACGTGAATGTGAAAGGAACGGTGTGGAATTGAGTGTCCGGATGATGCTCAGTGCGATGTGAGGTACTGTAGTAGGGACGTGAATTTGAAAGGGATGGTGTGGAAGATAGTGTCTGGATGATGATCAGTACTTTGTGAGGTACTGTCGTAGGGACGTGAATGTGAAAGAGACGGTCTGGAAGAGAGTGTATGGATGATGCTCAGTACTACATGAGGTACTGTAGTAGGGACGTGAATGTGAAAGGGACGGTGTGGAAGAGAGTGTCTGGATGGTGCTCAGTACTATGTGAGGTACTGTAGTAGGGACGTGAATGTGAAAGGGACGGTGTGGAAGATAGTGTCTGGATGATGCTCGGTACGATGTGAGGTACTGTAGTAGGGAGGTGAATGTGAAAGGGATGGTGTGGAAGAGAGTGTCTGGATGATGCTCGGTACTGTGTGAGGTACCGTAGTAGGGACGTGAATGTGAAAGGGACGGTGTGGAAGAGAGTGTCTGGATGATGCTCAGTACTTTGTGAGGTACTGTAGTAGGGATGTGAATGTGAAAGGGAAGGTGTGGAAGAGAGTGTCTCGATGATGCTCAGTACTTTGTGAGGTATGTAGTAGGGATGTGAATGTGAAAGGGACGGTGTGGAAGAGAGTGTCTGGATGATGCTCAGTACTATGTGGGGTAGTGGTGACGTGAATGTCAAAGGGACGATGTGGAAGAGAGTGTCTTGATGATGCTCAGTACTATGTGAGGTGGTAGGGACGTGAATGTGAAAGGGACTGTGTGCCAGAGAGTGTCTGGATGATGCTCAGTACTATGTGAGGGACTGTAGTGGAGACGTGAATGTGAAAGGGAATGTGTGGAAGAGAGTGTCTGGATGATGCTCAGTACTATGTGAGGTACTGTAGTAGGGACGTGAACGTGAAAGAGACGGTGTGGAAGAGAGTGTCTGGATGATGCTCAGTACTATGTGAGGTAGTAGGGACGTGAATGTGAAAGGGACGGTGTGGAAGAGAGTGTGTGGATGATGCTCAATACTATGTCAGGTACTGTAGTTGGGATGTGAATGTGAAAGGGACGGTGTGGAAGAGAGTGTCTGGATGATGCTCAGTACTATGTGAGATACCGTAGTAGGGTCGTGAATGTCAAAGGGACGGTGTGGAAGAGAGTGTCTGGATGATGCTCAGCACTATGTGAGGTACTGTAGGACGGCTGTGAATGTGAAAGGGATGGTGTGGAAGAGAGTGTCTTGATGATGCTCAGTACTATGTGAGGTACTGTAGTAGGGATGTGAATTTGAAAGGGATGGTGTGGAAGAGAGTGTCTGGATGATGCTCAGTACTGTGTGAGGTACTGTAGTAGAGACGTGAATGTGAAAGGGACGATGTGGAAGACAGTGTCTTGATGATGCTCAGTACTTTGTGAGGTGGTACGGACGTGAATGTGAAAGGGATGATGTGGAAGAGAGTGACTGCATGATGCTCAGTATTATGTGAGGTACTGTGGTAGGGTCGTGAATGTGAAAGGGACGGTGTGGAAGAGAGTGTCTAGATGATGCTCAGTACGATGTGAGATAGTAGGGACGTGTATATGAAAGGGACGGTGTGGAAGAGAGTGTCTGGATGACGATCAGTACTTTCTGAGGTACTGTAGTAGGGACGTGAATGTGAAAGTGACAGTGTGAAAGAGAGTGTCTGGATGATGCTCAGTACTATGTGAGGTACCGTAGTGGGGACGTGAATGTCAAAGGGACGGTGTGGAAGAGAGTGTCTGGATGATGCTCAGCACTATGTGAGGTTCTGTAGTACGGATGTGAATGTGAAAGGGATGGTGTGGACGAGAGTGTCTGGATGATGCTCAGTACTATGTGCGGTAGTAGGATCGTGAATGTGAAAGGGCCGCTGTGGAAAAGAGTGTCTGGATGATGCTCAGTACTATGTGAGGTACTGTAGTAGGGACGTGAATGTGAAAGGGATGGTGTGGAAGAGAGTGTCTGGATGATGCTCAGTACTATGTGAGGTACCGTAGTTGGGAGGTGACTGTGGAATGGACGGTGTGGAACAGAGTGCCTCGATGATGCTCAGTACTATGTGAGGTAGGAGGGACGTGAATGTGAAAGGGGTGGTGTGGAAGAGAGTGTCTGGAAGATGCTCAGTACTATGTGAGGTACCGTAGTGGGGACGTGAATGTGCGACGGACGGTGTGGAAGAGAGTTTCTGGATAATGCTCAGTACTATGTGAGGTAGTAGGGATGTGAACTTAAAAGGGATGGTGTGGAAGAGAATGTCTGGATGATGCTCAGTCGTTTGTGAGGTACTGTAGCAGGGACGTGAATGTGAAAGGGACGTTTGGAAGAGAGTGTCTGTACGATGCTTATTACTATGTGAGGTACTGTAGTACGGACGTGAATGTGAGAGGGATGGTGTGGAAGAGAGTTTCTGGATAATACTCAGTAGTTTGTGAGGTACTGTAGTAGGGACGTGAATGTGAAAGGGACGGGGTGGAAGAGAGTGTCTGGATGATGCTCTGTACTATGTGATGTAGTAGGGACGTGAATGTGAAAGGGACGGTGTGGAAGAGAGTGTCTGGATGATGCTCAGTACTTTGTGAGGTACTGTAATAGGGACGTGAATGTGAAAGGGATGGAGTGGCAGAGAGTGTCTGGATGATGCTCAGTACTATGTGAGGTACAGTAGTAGGGACGTGAATGCGAAAGGGACGGTGTGGAAGTGAGTGTCTGGATGATGCTCAGTACTTTGTGAGGTACCGTAGTAGGGACGTGAATGTGCAAGGGATGGTGTGGAAGAGAGTTTCTGGATAATACTCAGTACTATGTGAGGTAGTAGGGATGTGAATGTAAAAGGGATGGTCTGGAAGAGAATGTCTGGATGATGCTCAGCAGTTTTTGAGGTACTGTAGCAGGGACGTGAATGTGAAAGGGACGGTGTGGAAGAGAGTGTCTGGATGATGCGCAGTACTATGTGAGGTAGTAGGGACGTGAATGTGAAAGGGACCGTGTGCAAAAGAGTGTCTGGATGATGCTTATTACTATGTGAGGTACTGTAGTAGGGACGTGAATGTGAAAGGGACGGTGTGGAAGAGAGTGTCTGGATGGTGCTCAGTACTATGTGAGGTATTAGGGACGTGCATGTAAAAGGGATGGTGTGGACGAGAATGTCTGCATGATGCTCAGTTGTTTCTGAGGTACTGTAGTTGGGACGTGAATGTCAAAGGGATGGTGTGAAAGTGAGTTTCTGGATAATGCTCAGTACTATGTGAGGTAGTAGGGATGTGAATGTGAAAGGGACCGTGTGGAAGAGAGTCTCTGGATGATGCTCAGTACCATCTGAGATAGTAGGGATGTGTATATGAAAGGGACGGTGTGGAAGAGAGTGTCTGGATGATGGTCAGTAGTATATGAGGTACTGTCGTAGGGACGTGAAAGGGAAAGTGATGTTGTGGAAGAGAGTGTCTGGATGAAGCTCAGTACTACCTGAGGTACTGTAGTAGGGACGTGAATGTGAAAGGGACGGTGTGGAAGAGAGTGTCTGGATGATGCTCAGTACTATGTGAGCTTCTGTAGTACGGAAGTGAATGTGAAAGGGATGGTGTGGAAGATAGTGTCTGGATTATGCTCAGTACTATGTGAGGTACTGTAGTAGGGACGTGAATGTGAAAGGGACGATGTGGAAGAGAGGGTCTGGATGATGCTCGGTACTATGTGAGGTACTGTAGTAGGGACGTGAATGTGAAAGAGACGGTGTGGAAGAGAGTGTCTGGATGATGCTCAGTACTATGTGAGGTACTGTAGTAGGGACGTGAATGTGAAAGGGACGGTGTGGAAGAGAGTGTCTGGATGATGCTCAGTACCATGTGAGGTACTGTAGTAGGGACGTGAATATGAAAGGGACGGTGTGGAAGAGAGTGTCTGGATGATGATCAGTACTAAGTGAGGAACTGTAGTAGGGACGTGAATGTGAAAGGGATGGTGTGGAAGAGAGTGTCTGGATGATGCTCAGTACTATCTGAGGTCCTGTAGTAGGGACGTGAATGAGAAAGGGACGGTGTGGAAGAGAGTGTCTTGATGATGCTCAGTACTATGTGAGGTACTGTAGTAGGGACTTGAATCTGAAAGGGACCGTGTGGAAGAGAGTGCCTCGATAAATCTCGGTACTATGTGAGGTACTGTAGTAGGGACGTGAATGTGAGAAGGACGGTGTGGAAGACAGTGTCTGGATGATGCTCAGTACTATCAGAGGTACTGTACTGGGGACCTCTATGTGAAAGGGACGGTGTGGAAGAGAGTATCTTGATGATGCTCAGTACTTTATGAGGTACTGTAGTAGGGACGTGAATGTGAAAGGGACGGTCTGGAAGAGAGTGTCTGGATGATGCTCAATACTAAGTGAGGTACTGTAGTAGCGACGTGAATGTGAAAGGGACGGTGTGGAAGACAGTGTCTGGATGATGCTCAGTATTATATGAGGTACTGTAGTGGGGATCTGTATCTGAAAGGGACGGTGTGGAAGAGAGAGTCTGGATGATGCTCGGTACGATGTGAGGTACTGTAGTAGGGATGTGAATGTGAAAGGGATGGTGTGGAAGAGAGTGTCTGCATGATGCTCAGTACTTTGTGAGGTATGTAGTAGGGATGTGAATGTGAAAGAGACGGTGTGGAAGAGAGTGTCTGGATGATGCTCAGTACTATGTGGGGTAGTGGTGATGTGAATGTCAAAGGGACGATGTGGAAGAGAGTGTCTTGATGATGCTCAGTACTATGTGAGGTGGTAGGGACGTGAATGTGAAAGGGACTGTATGCCAGAGAGTGTATGGATGATGCTCGGTACTATGTAAGGTACTGTTGTAGGGACGTGAATGTGAAAGGGATGGTGTGGAAGAGAGTGTCTGGATGATGCTCGGTACTGTGTGAGGTACCGTAGTAGGGACGTGAATGTCCAAGGGACGGTGTGGAAGAGAGTGTCCGGATGATGCTCAGTACTACGTGAGGTACTGTAGTAGGGACGTGAATGTGAAAGGGACGGTGTGGAAGAGAGTGTCTGGATGATGCCCAGTACTATGTGAGGTACTGTAGTAGGGACATGAATGTGAAAGGGAAGGTGTGGAAGAGAGTGTCTGGATGATGCTCCGTACTTTGTGAGCTACTGTAGTAGCGATATGAATCTGAAAGGCACGGAGTGGAAGAGAGTGTCTGGATAAAGCTCGGTACTATGTGAGGTACTGTAGTAGGGACGTGAATGTGAAAGGGACGGTGTGGAAGATAGTGTCTGGATTATGCTCGGTACGATGTGAGGTACTGTAGTAGGGACATGAATGTGAAAGGGACGGTGTGGAAGAGAGAGTCTGGATGATGCTCAGTACTACGTGAGGAACTGTAGAAAGGATGTGAATGTGAAAGGGACGGTGTGGAAGAGAGTGTCTGGATGATGCTCACTAGTATGTGAGATAGTAGGGAAGTTAATGTGAAAGGGACGGTGTGGAAGAGAGTGTCTGGATGATGCTCAGCACTATGTGAGGGACAGTAGTAGGGACGTGAATGTGAAAGGGATGATGTGGAAGAGAGTGACTGGATGATGCTCAGTATTATGTGAGGTACTGTGGTAGGGTCGTGAATGTGAAAGGGACGGTGTGGAAGAGAGTGTCTAGATGATGCTCAGTACGATGTGAGATAGTAGGGACGTGTATATGAAAGGGACGGTGTGGAAGAGAGTGTCTGGATGACGGTCAGTACTTTCTGAGGTACTGTAGTAGGGACGTGAATGTGAAAGTGACAGTGTGAAAGAGAGTGTCTGGATGATGCTCAGTACTATGTGAGGTACCGTAGTGGGGACGTGAATGTCAAAGGGACGGTGTGGAAGAGAGTGTCTGGATGATGCTCAGCACTATGTGAGGTTCTGTAGTACGGATGTGAATGTGAAAGGGATGGTGTGGACGAGAGTGTCTGGATGATGCTCAGTACTATGTGCGGTAGTAGGATCGTGAATGTGAAAGGGCCGCTGTGGAAAAGAGTGTCTGGATGATGCTCAGTACTATGTGAGGTACTGTAGTAGGGACGTGAATGTGAAAGGGATGGTGTGGAAGAGAGTGTCTGGATGATGCTCAGTACTATGTGAGGTACCGTAGTTGGGAGGTGACTGTGGAATGGACGGTGTGGAACAGAGTGCCTCGATGATGCTCAGTACTATGTGAGGTAGTAGGGACGTGAATGTGAAAGAGACGGTATGGAAGAGAGTGTCTGGATGATGCTCAGTACTATGTGAGGTACTGTAGTAGGGACGTGAATGTGAAAGGGACGGTGTGGAAGAGAGTGTCTGGATGATGCTCAGTACCATGTGAGGTACTGTAGTAGGGACGTGAATATGAAAGGGACGGTGTGGAAGATAGTGTCTGGATGATGATCAGTACTAAGTGAGGAACTGTAGTAGGGACGTGAATGTGAAAGGGATGGTGTGGAAGAGAGTGTCTGGATGATGCTCAGTACTATCTGAGGTCCTGTAGTAGGGACGTGAATGAGAAAGGGACGGTGTGGAAGAGAGTGTCTTGATGATGCTCAGTACTCTGTGAGGTACTGTAGTAGGGACTTGAATCTGAAAGGGACCGTGTGGAAGAGAGTGTCTCGATAAATCTCGGTACTATGTGAGGTACTGTAGTAGGGACGTGAATGTGAAAAGGACGGTGTGGAAGACAGTGTCTGGATGACGCTCAGTACTATAAGAGGTACTGTAGTGGGGACCTCTATGTGAAAGGGACGGTGTGGAAGAGAGTATCTTGATGATGCTCAGTACTTTGTGAGGTACTGTAGTAGGGACGTGAATGTGAAAGGGACGGTCTGGAAGAGAGTGTCTGGATGATGCTCAATACTAAGTGAGGTACTGTAGTAGCGACGTGAATGTGAAAGGGATGGTGTGGAAGAGAGTGTCTGGATGGTGCTCAGTACTATGTGAGGTACTGTAGTAGGGACGTGAATGTGAAAGGGACGGTGTGGAAGATAGTGTCTGGATGATGCTCGGTACGATGTGAGGTACTGTAGTAGGGATGTGAATGTGAAAGGGATGGTGTGGAAGAGAGTGTCTGGATGATGCTCGGTACTGTGTGAGGTACCGTAGTAGGGACGCGAATGTGCAAGGGACGGTGTGGAAGAGAGTGTCTGGATGATGCTCAGTACTTTGTGAGGTATGTAGTAGGGATGTGAATGTGAAAGAGACGGTGTGGAAGAGAGTGTCTGGATGATGCTCAGTACTATGTGGGGTAGTGGTGATGTGAATGTCAAAGGGACGATGTGGAAGAGAGTGTCTTGATGATGCTCAGTACTATGTGAGGTGGTAGGGACGTGAATGTGAAAGGGACTGTGTGCCAGAGAGTGTATGGATGATGCTCGGTACTATGTAAGGTACTGTTGTAGGGACGTGAATGTGAAAGGGATGGTGTGGAAGAGAGTGTCTGGATGATGCTCGGTACTGTGTGAGGTACCGTAGTAGGGACGTGAATGTCCAAGGGACGGTGTGGAAGAGAGTGTCTGGATGATGCTCAGTACTACGTGAGGTACTGTAGTAGGGACGTGAATGTGAAAGGGACGGTGTGGAAGAGAGTGTCTGGATGATGCCCAGTACTATGTGAGGTACTGTAGTAGGGACATGAATGTGAAAGGGAAGGTGTGGAAGAGAGTGTCTGGATGATGCTCCGTACTTTGTGAGCTACTGTAGTAGCGATATGAATCTGAAAGGCACGGTGTGGAAGAGAGTGTCTGGATAAAGCTCGGTACTATGTGAGGTACTGTAGTAGGGACGTGAATGTGAAACGGACGGTGTGGAAGATAGTGTCTGGATTATGCTCGGTACGATGTGAGGTACTGTAGTAGGGACGTGAATGTGAAAGGGATGGTGTGGAAGACAGTGTCTGGATGATGCTCAGTATTATATGAGGTACTGTAGTGGGGATCTGTATGTGAAAGGGACGGTGTGGAAGAGAGAGTCTGGATGATGCTCGGTACGATGTGAGGTACTGTAGTAGGGATGTGAATGTGAAAGGGATGGTGTGGAAGAGAGTGTCTGGATGATGCTCAGTACTTTGTGAGGTATGTAGTAGGGATGTGAATGTGAAAGAGACGGTGTGGAAGAGAGTGTCTGGATGATGCTCAGTACTATGTGGGGTAGTGGTGATGTGAATGTCAAAGGGACGATGTGGAAGAGAGTGTCTTGATGATGCTCAGTACTAAGTGAGGTACTGTAGTAGCGACGTGAATGTGAAAGGCACGGTGTGGAAGAGAGTGTCTGGATAAAGCTCGGTACTATGTGAGGTACTGTAGTAGGGACGTGAATGTGAAAGGGACGGTGTGGAAGATAGTGTCTGGATTATGCTCGGTACGATGTGAGGTACTGTAGTAGGGACGTGAATGTGAAAGGGATGGTGTGGAATACAGTGTCTGGATGATGCTCAGTATTATATGAGGTACTGTAGTGGGGATCTGTATGTGAAAGGGACGGTGTGGAAGAGAGAGTCTGGATGATGCTCAGTACTTTGTGAGGTAATGTAGTAGGGACGTGAATGTGAAATGGACGTTGTGGAAGAGAGTGTCTGGATGATGATCAGGACTATGTGAGGTACTGTAGTAGGGACGTGAATGTGAACGGGACGGTGTGGAAGATAGTGTCTGGATGATGCTCGGTACGATGTGAGGTACTGTAGTAGGGACGTGCATGTGAAAGGGACGGTGTTGGAGACAGTGTCTGGATGATGCTCAGTAGTATGTGAGGTACTGTAGTGGGGACCTGTATGTGAAAGGGACGGTGTGGAAGAGAGTGTCTGGATGATGCTCAGTACTTTGTGAGGTACTGTAGTAGGGATGTGAATGTGAAACGGACGGTGTCGAAGAGAGTGTCTGGATGATGCTCAGTACTATGTGAGGTAGTAGGGACGTGAATGTGAAAGGGACGGTGTGGAAGAGAGTGTCTGGATGATGCTCAGAACTACGTGAGGTACTGTAGTAGGGACGTGAATGTGAAAGAGATGGTGTGGAAGAGAGTGTCTGGATGATGCTCAGTACTTTGTGAGGTACTGTAGTAGGGACGTGAATGTTTAATGGACGGTGTGGTAGAGAGTGTCTGGATGATGCTCAGTACTATTTGAGGTACTGTAGTAGGGACGTGAATGTGATAGGGACGGTGTGGAAGAGAGTGTCTGGATGATGCTCAGCACTATGTGAGGTACTGTAGTACGGCTGTGAATGTGAAAGGGATGGTGTGGAAGAGAGTGTCTGGATGATGCTCAGTACTATGTGAGGTACTGTAGTAGTGACGTGAATGTGAAAGGGACAGTGTGGAAGAGAGTGTCTGGATGATGCTCGGTACTATGTGAGATACTGTTGTAGGGACGTGAATGTGAAAGGAACGGTGTGGAATTGAGTGTCCGGATGATGCTCAGTGCGATGTGAGGTACTGTAGTAGGGACGTGAATTTGAAAGGGATGGTGTGGAAGATAGTGTCTGGATGATGATCAGTACTTTGTGAGGTACTGTCGTAGGGACGTGAATGTGAAAGAGACGGTCTGGAAGAGAGTGTATGGATGATGCTCAGTACTACATGAGGTACTGTAGTAGGGACGTGAATGTGAAAGGGACGGTGTGGAAGAGAGTGTCTGGATGGTGCTCAGTACTATGTGAGGTACTGTAGTAGGGACGTGAATGTGAAAGGGACGGTGTGGAAGATAGTGTCTGGATGATGCTCGGTACGATGTGAGGTACTGTAGTAGGGAGGTGAATGTGAAAGGGATGGTGTGGAAGAGAGTGTCTGGATGATGCTCGGTACTGTGTGAGGTACCGTAGTAGGGACGTGAATGTGAAAGGGACGGTGTGGAAGAGAGTGTCTGGATGATGCTCAGTACTTTGTGAGGTACTGTAGTAGGGATGTGAATGTGAAAGGGAAGGTGTGGAAGAGAGTGTCTCGATGATGCTCAGTACTTTGTGAGGTATGTAGTAGGGATGTGAATGTGAAAGGGACGGTGTGGAAGAGAGTGTCTGGATGATGCTCAGTACTATGTGGGGTAGTGGTGACGTGAATGTCAAAGGGACGATGTGGAAGAGAGTGTCTTGATGATGCTCAGTACTATGTGAGGTGGTAGGGACGTGAATGTGAAAGGGACTGTGTGCCAGAGAGTGTCTGGATGATGCTCAGTACTATGTGAGGGACTGTAGTGGAGACGTGAATGTGAAAGGGAATGTGTGGAAGAGAGTGTCTGGATGATGCTCAGTACTATGTGAGGTACTGTAGTAGGGACGTGAACGTGAAAGAGACGGTGTGGAAGACAGTGTCTGGATGATGCTCAGTACTATGTGAGGTAGTAGGGACGTGAATGTGAAAGGGACGGTGTGGAAGAGAGTGTGTGGATGATGCTCAATACTATGTCAGGTACTGTAGTTGGGATGTGAATGTGAAAGGGACGGTGTGGAAGAGAGTGTCTGGATGATGCTCAGTACTATGTGAGATACCGTAGTAGGGTCGTGAATGTCAAAGGGACGGTGTGGAAGAGAGTGTCTGGATGATGCTCAGCACTATGTGAGGTACTGTAGGACGGCTGTGAATGTGAAAGGGATGGTGTGGAAGAGAGTGTCTTGATGATGCTCAGTACTATGTGAGGTACTGTAGTAGGGATGTGAATTTGAAAGGGATGGTGTGGAAGAGAGTGTCTGGATGATGCTCAGTACTGTGTGAGGTACTGTAGTAGAGACGTGAATGTGAAAGGGACGATGTGGAAGACAGTGTCTTGATGATGCTCAGTACTTTGTGAGGTGGTACGGACGTGAATGTGAAAGGTACGGTGTGGAAGAGAGAGTCTGGATGATGCTCAGTACTATGTGAGGTACCGTAGTGGGGACGTGAATGTCAAAGGGACGGTGTGGAAGAGAGTGTCTGGATGATGCTCAGCACTATGTGAGGTTCTGGAGTACGGATGTGGATGTGAAAGGGATGGTGTGGACGAGAGTGTCTGGATGATGCTCAGTACTATGTGCGGTAGTAGGATCGTGAATGTGAAAGGGCCGCTGTGGAAAAGAGTGTCTGGATGATGCTCAGTACTATGTGAGGTACTGTAGTAGGGACGTGAATGTGAAAGGGATGGTGTGGAAGAGAGTGTCTGGATGATGCTCAGTACTATGTGAGGTACCGTAGTTGGGAGGTGACTGTGGAATGGACGGTGTGGAACAGAGTGCCTCGATGATGCTCAGTACTATGTGAGGTAGTAGGGACGTGAATGTGAAAGAGACGGTGTGGAAGAGAGTGTCTGGATGATGCTCAGTACTATGTGAGGTACTGTAGTAGGGACGTGAATGTGAAAGGAACGGTGTGGAAGAGAGTGTCTGGATGATGCTCAGTACCATGTAAGGTACTGTAGTAGGGACGTGAATATGAAAGGGACGGTGTGGAAGAGAGTGTCTGGATGATGATCAGTACTAAGTGAGGAACTGTAGTAGGGACGTGAATGTGAAAGGGATGGTGTGGAAGAGAGTGTCTGGATGATGCTCAGTACTATCTGAGGTCCTGTAGTAGGGACGTGAATGAGAAAGGGACGGTGTGGAAGAGAGTGTCTTGATGATGCTCAGTACTATGTGAGGTACTGTAGTAGGGACTTGAATCTGAAAGGGACCGTGTGGAAGAGAGTGTCTCGATAAATCTCGGTACTATGTGAGGTACTGTAGTAGGGACGTGAATGTGAAAAGGACGGTGTGGAAGACAGTGTCTGGATGATGCTCAGTACTATAAGAGGTACTGTAGTGGGGACCTCTATGTGAAAGGGACGGTGTGGAAGAGAGTATCTTGATGATGCTCAGTACTTTGTGAGGTACTGTAGTAGGGACGTGAATGTGAAAGGGACGGTCTGGAAGAGAGTGTCTGGATGATGCTCAATACTAAGTGAGGTACTGTAGTAGCGACGTGAATGTGAAAGGGATGGTGTGGAAGAGAGTGTCTGGATGGTGCTCAGTACTATGTGAGGTACTGTAGTAGGGACGTGAATGTGAAAGGGACGGTGTGGAAGATAGTGTCTGGATGATGATCAGTACTAAGTGAGGAACTGTAGTAGGGACGTGAATGTGAAAGGGATGGTGTGGAAGAGAGTGTCTGGATGATGCTCAGTACTATCTGAGGTCCTGTAGTAGGGACGTGAATGAGAAAGGGACGGTGTGGAAGAGAGTGTCTTGATGATGCTCAGTACTCTGTGAGGTACTGTAGTAGGGACTTGAATCTGAAAGGGACCGTGTGGAAGAGAGTGTCTCGATAAATCTCGGTACTATGTGAGGTACTGTAGTAGGGACGTGAATGTGAAAAGGACGGTGTGGAAGACAGTGTCTGGATGACGCTCAGTACTATAAGAGGTACTGTAGTGGGGACCTCTATGTGAAAGGGACGGTGTGGAAGAGAGTATCTTGATGATGCTCAGTACTTTGTGAGGTACTGTAGTAGGGACGTGAATGTGAAAGGGACGGTCTGGAAGAGAGTGTCTGGATGATGCTCAATACTAAGTGAGGTACTGTAGTAGCGACGTGAATGTGAAAGGGATGGTGTGGAAGAGAGTGTCTGGATGGTGCTCAGTACTATGTGAGGTACTGTAGTAGGGACGTGAATGTGAAAGGGACGGTGTGGAAGATAGTGTCTGGATGATGCTCGGTACGATGTGAGGTACTGTAGTAGGGATGTGAATGTGAAAGGGATGGTGTGGAAGAGAGTGTCTGGATGATGCTCGGTACTGTGTGAGGTACCGTAGTAGGGACGCGAATGTGCAAGGGACGGTGTGGAAGAGAGTGTCTGGATGATGCTCAGTACTTTGTGAGGTATGTAGTAGGGATGTGAATGTGAAAGAGACGGTGTGGAAGAGAGTGTCTGGATGATGCTCAGTACTATGTGGGGTAGTGGTGATGTGAATGTCAAAGGGACGATGTGGAAGAGAGTGTCTTGATGATGCTCAGTACTATGTGAGGTGGTAGGGACGTGAATGTGAAAGGGACTGTGTGCCAGAGAGTGTATGGATGATGCTCGGTACTATGTAAGGTACTGTTGTAGGGACGTGAATGTGAAAGGGATGGTGTGGAAGAGAGTGTCTGGATGATGCTCGGTACTGTGTGAGGTACCGTAGTAGGGACGTGAATGTCCAAGGGACGGTGTGGAAGAGAGTGTCTGGATGATGCTCAGTACTACGTGAGGTACTGTAGTAGGGACGTGAATGTGAAAGGGACGGTGTGGAAGAGAGTGTCTGGATGATGCCCAGTACTATGTGAGGTACTGTAGTAGGGACATGAATGTGAAAGGGAAGGTGTGGAAGAGAGTGTCTGGATGATGCTCCGTACTTTGTGAGCTACTGTAGTAGCGATATGAATCTGAAAGGCACGGTGTGGAAGAGAGTGTCTGGATAAAGCTCGGTACTATGTGAGGTACTGTAGTAGGGACGTGAATGTGAAACGGACGGTGTGGAAGATAGTGTCTGGATTATGCTCGGTACGATGTGAGGTACTGTAGTAGGGACGTGAATGTGAAAGGGATGGTGTGGAAGACAGTGTCTGGATGATGCTCAGTATTATATGAGGTACTGTAGTGGGGATCTGTATGTGAAAGGGACGGTGTGGAAGAGAGAGTCTGGATGATGCTCGGTACGATGTGAGGTACTGTAGTAGGGATGTGAATGTGAAAGGGATGGTGTGGAAGAGAGTGTCTGGATGATGCTCAGTACTTTGTGAGGTATGTAGTAGGGATGTGAATGTGAAAGAGACGGTGTGGAAGAGAGTGTCTGGATGATGCTCAGTACTATGTGGGGTAGTGGTGATGTGAATGTCAAAGGGACGATGTGGAAGAGAGTGTCTTGATGATGCTCAGTACTAAGTGAGGTACTGTAGTAGCGACGTGAATGTGAAAGGCACGGTGTGGAAGAGAGTGTCTGGATAAAGCTCGGTACTATGTGAGGTACTGTAGTAGGGACGTGAATGTGAAAGGGACGGTGTGGAAGATAGTGTCTGGATTATGCTCGGTACGATGTGAGGTACTGTAGTAGGGACGTGAATGTGAAAGGGATGGTGTGGAATACAGTGTCTGGATGATGCTCAGTATTATATGAGGTACTGTAGTGGGGATCTGTATGTGAAAGGGACGGTGTGGAAGAGAGAGTCTGGATGATGCTCAGTACTTTGTGAGGTAATGTAGTAGGGACGTGAATGTGAAATGGACGTTGTGGAAGAGAGTGTCTGGATGATGATCAGGACTATGTGAGGTACTGTAGTAGGGACGTGAATGTGAACGGGACGGTGTGGAAGATAGTGTCTGGATGATGCTCGGTACGATGTGAGGTACTGTAGTAGGGACGTGCATGTGAAAGGGACGGTGTTGGAGACAGTGTCTGGATGATGCTCAGTAGTATGTGAGGTACTGTAGTGGGGACCTGTATGTGAAAGGGACGGTGTGGAAGAGAGTGTCTGGATGATGCTCAGTACTTTGTGAGGTACTGTAGTAGGGATGTGAATGTGAAACGGACGGTGTCGAAGAGAGTGTCTGGATGATGCTCAGTACTATGTGAGGTAGTAGGGACGTGAATGTGAAAGGGACGGTGTGGAAGAGAGTGTCTGGATGATGCTCAGAACTACGTGAGGTACTGTAGTAGGGACGTGAATGTGAAAGAGATGGTGTGGAAGAGAGTGTCTGGATGATGCTCAGTACTTTGTGAGGTACTGTAGTAGGGACGTGAATGTTTAATGGACGGTGTGGTAGAGAGTGTCTGGATGATGCTCAGTACTATTTGAGGTACTGTAGTAGGGACGTGAATGTGATAGGGACGGTGTGGAAGAGAGTGTCTGGATGATGCTCAGCACTATGTGAGGTACTGTAGTACGGCTGTGAATGTGAAAGGGATGGTGTGGAAGAGAGTGTCTGGATGATGCTCAGTACTATGTGAGGTACTGTAGTAGTGACGTGAATGTGAAAGGGACAGTGTGGAAGAGAGTGTCTGGATGATGCTCGGTACTATGTGAGATACTGTTGTAGGGACGTGAATGTGAAAGGAACGGTGTGGAATTGAGTGTCCGGATGATGCTCAGTGCGATGTGAGGTACTGTAGTAGGGACGTGAATTTGAAAGGGATGGTGTGGAAGATAGTGTCTGGATGATGATCAGTACTTTGTGAGGTACTGTCGTAGGGACGTGAATGTGAAAGAGACGGTCTGGAAGAGAGTGTATGGATGATGCTCAGTACTACATGAGGTACTGTAGTAGGGACGTGAATGTGAAAGGGACGGTGTGGAAGAGAGTGTCTGGATGGTGCTCAGTACTATGTGAGGTACTGTAGTAGGGACGTGAATGTGAAAGGGACGGTGTGGAAGATAGTGTCTGGATGATGCTCGGTACGATGTGAGGTACTGTAGTAGGGAGGTGAATGTGAAAGGGATGGTGTGGAAGAGAGTGTCTGGATGATGCTCGGTACTGTGTGAGGTACCGTAGTAGGGACGTGAATGTGAAAGGGACGGTGTGGAAGAGAGTGTCTGGATGATGCTCAGTACTTTGTGAGGTACTGTAGTAGGGATGTGAATGTGAAAGGGAAGGTGTGGAAGAGAGTGTCTCGATGATGCTCAGTACTTTGTGAGGTATGTAGTAGGGATGTGAATGTGAAAGGGACGGTGTGGAAGAGAGTGTCTGGATGATGCTCAGTACTATGTGGGGTAGTGGTGACGTGAATGTCAAAGGGACGATGTGGAAGAGAGTGTCTTGATGATGCTCAGTACTATGTGAGGTGGTAGGGACGTGAATGTGAAAGGGACTGTGTGCCAGAGAGTGTCTGGATGATGCTCAGTACTATGTGAGGGACTGTAGTGGAGACGTGAATGTGAAAGGGAATGTGTGGAAGAGAGTGTCTGGATGATGCTCAGTACTATGTGAGGTACTGTAGTAGGGACGTGAACGTGAAAGAGACGGTGTGGAAGAGAGTGTCTGGATGATGCTCAGTACTATGTGAGGTAGTAGGGACGTGAATGTGAAAGGGACGGTGTGGAAGAGAGTGTGTGGATGATGCTCAATACTATGTCAGGTACTGTAGTTGGGATGTGAATGTGAAAGGGACGGTGTGGAAGAGAGTGTCTGGATGATGCTCAGTACTATGTGAGATACCGTAGTAGGGTCGTGAATGTCAAAGGGACGGTGTGGAAGAGAGTGTCTGGATGATGCTCAGCACTATGTGAGGTACTGTAGGACGGCTGTGAATGTGAAAGGGATGGTGTGGAAGAGAGTGTCTTGATGATGCTCAGTACTATGTGAGGTACTGTAGTAGGGATGTGAATTTGAAAGGGATGGTGTGGAAGAGAGTGTCTGGATGATGCTCAGTACTGTGTGAGGTACTGTAGTAGAGACGTGAATGTGAAAGGGACGATGTGGAAGACAGTGTCTTGATGATGCTCAGTACTTTGTGAGGTGGTACGGACGTGAATGTGAAAGGTACGGTGTGGAAGAGAGAGTCTGGATGATGCTCAGTACTATGTGAGGTACCGTAGTGGGGACGTGAATGTCAAAGGGACGGTGTGGAAGAGAGTGTCTGGATGATGCTCAGCACTATGTGAGGTTCTGGAGTACGGATGTGAATGTGAAAGGGATGGTGTGGACGAGAGTGTCTGGATGATGCTCAGTACTATGTGCGGTAGTAGGATCGTGAATGTGAAAGGGCCGCTGTGGAAAAGAGTGTCTGGATGATGCTCAGTACTATGTGAGGTACTGTAGTAGGGACGTGAATGTGAAAGGGATGGTGTGGAAGAGAGTGTCTGGATGATGCTCAGTACTATGTGAGGTACCGTAGTTGGGAGGTGACTGTGGAATGGACGGTGTGGAACAGAGTGCCTCGATGATGCTCAGTACTATGTGAGGTAGTAGGGACGTGAATGTGAAAGAGACGGTGTGGAAGAGAGTGTCTGGATGATGCTCAGTACTATGTGAGGTACTGTAGTAGGGACGTGAATGTGAAAGGAACGGTGTGGAAGAGAGTGTCTGGATGATGCTCAGTACCATGTAAGGTACTGTAGTAGGGACGTGAATATGAAAGGGACGGTGTGGAAGAGAGTGTCTGGATGATGATCAGTACTAAGTGAGGAACTGTAGTAGGGACGTGAATGTGAAAGGGATGGTGTGGAAGAGAGTGTCTGGATGATGCTCAGTACTATCTGAGGTCCTGTAGTAGGGACGTGAATGAGAAAGGGACGGTGTGGAAGAGAGTGTCTTGATGATGCTCAGTACTATGTGAGGTACTGTAGTAGGGACTTGAATCTGAAAGGGACCGTGTGGAAGAGAGTGTCTCGATAAATCTCGGTACTATGTGAGGTACTGTAGTAGGGACGTGAATGTGAAAAGGACGGTGTGGAAGACAGTGTCTGG